>NW_006922169.1:917042-920958 GCF_000298275.1 Orycteropus afer afer
AAAAAAAAGTTTTCAAGGGGCCATCTAGACGCAACAAGGGGTCTCTCCTTGTCCACAGGAAAGAAGAATGAAGAAAACCATTGATTCATGGAAACAATTAATCCAAGTGACTGGTACGCCATGTGATCCTCAGCCTATACGACTATGAGCCCAGAAGAACTAGATGGTGCCCAGCTACCACTGTCAACCACTCAGAGGGGGATCTATGTAGGAGATCCTGCATGAAGAGGAAGAACAATGTGGAACAAAACTCAAAATCATTAAGAAAAAAAGGGGGGGCAGTTTTGCTGGTCTGTTAAAGCCTGATGGAACCTCTGAGACTATAGCACCTAGCTGCCCTTCAGGTCTGGAATTGAACCCACTCTTGCAGCTTCTGGCCAAACAAAATATGGGCATATGAGCTGAACATTTACATTAGGTGGTGCTTGAACAATTTCTCTTAGAAAGATCATCACAAGGCTGGTCCCCATGAGGCAGAGGTTAAAGATGTCCCAAATATCCAAACTACCATGCCACTCCATCATTTCAGACATTAACTTCTCCTCCTCTCAGTAATCCCTGCCATCTTAGGGTTCTGTATGTCACCGTAATGCCTCACAGAACTCACAGACACCCAAGGGATCATCTCATGTAGTGGTGGTGGAGGCTGGCAGACTGGCGAGTCCCAGGTCTGTGAGTAGGTCTGGAGGATCCTCCTAATTCTCAGGGTTTGATGAACCTCGATCAGTGATCAGAAGATGGCTACTGTCCCAGAACTAGGGGTGAGATGATGATGAGCCAAAACAGAACCAGAGCAAGCGGAGGGCGAACCTTCCCAGCAGATTCATAGGTATACCCTCCAGGAAGCTAAGGGTGGTGATTTGAGTTACACCCTCCAGCAAGGCAGGACTCAAGATACATTTCACCTGTGTTGCTCCTGTAGCAATAACCCAAGTGAATGCTTTAACAATCAACAGCTACTCAGTTGCTCACAGCAAATCCCACCACAGAGCTGATTGCCAGTCATTATAGGGAACAATTACCACCAGCTTCCCGGTCAAGTTGATGCCTGACCTTAACTACCACCCCACCCCAAACAGGCATGGACAATAGGATTTACAATACATCACAAAATGGAAGGCAATGACTAGAAGGGCCACATCAAGCAATTCACCTCATGTAGATACACTCCTTGGAGAGAATAATCATGGGAGAATAGCAGGGCTGTGTATGCACAGGGAGACAGCTCAGGGGGCAGGAGTGCATGGAGGGATGGACACAGGGAAGAGGTAACTATGGGGAAGAGGTGGGAAGGGAGCTGTTGCAATGTGGGGAATTGTAGTCAGTGTCATGAGAAAAAGTGTATGTGAGCTGCTGTATGGAAAGTGAATTTGCTCTGTAAACTTTCACCCAAATCACAATAAAAAAATAAAATAAGAACCAATTGAAGATGTCATAAAAATATTTTCAACAAGAACAAAAGCCCAGCCCAGAGGGCTTCAGAGGAGAATTCTACCAAAAATTCAGAGAGAAATTAATATCAATACTCTTCATTCTATTCCAGAATACAGAAAAGGAAGGACTACTCCCTAATGCATTCCATGAAGCGAGCATAACCCTGACACCAAAACCGGGCGAAGATACCACTGAAAAGAAAATTGTAGACAAATATCCCCCATGAATATAGACACAAGAATTCTCAACAAACTTCTAGCCAACAGAATTCAACAACATATGAAAAAATAATATATCACTATCAAGTGAGATTCATACCAGAGGTGCAAGGAGGGTTGAACATTAGATAATCAATCAACGTAATTCACTACATCAGTAAATTAAAGGAAAGAATTGTCAATTGTATGTTCAATAGACACAGAAAAGGCATTTGATAAAATCCAACACCTTCCCCTAGTTTAAAAAAAAGCATAGGGAGAGAAGGGAAATTCCTCAACATAATTAAGGGCATGTATTAAGAGTGTGTCTCTTGAGAACAGAATGAGACAAGGATGCCCTTTATTACCACTCTTGTTCAATATTGTACTGAAAGCCCTAGGTAGAGGAATAAGACAAGCAAGGGAAAGCCACACTGAAAAGCAAAACAAAACTCAAATCCACTGCCACTGAGTTGATTCCAGCTCAGAGTGACCCCCACTGGGTTTCTGAGGTGTGAACCTTAACAGGAGTAGGTCGCCCCATCTTCTTTCCACGGAGCAGTTGGTGGGTTTGAACCGCCAACCTTCCAATTATCAGACAAATGACTTACACACTACACCACCAGAGCTCCTTCCACATTGGAAAGGAAGAAGTAAAACTATTGTGATTTGCAGATGACATGATCCTATACATTGAAAATTCCAGAGACTGCAAGAAAGTTACTGAAACTAATAGAAGGATTCAGCAAAGTGACAGGATACAAGATCAGCACACAAAACTTAGTTGAGTTCCTCCACACTAACAAGGAGGACTCTGAAGAGGAAATCAAGAAAATGGTACCATTTACAATAGCCTCCACATAGATAAAATACTAGGGACATAAAAAGCTTATAAAAGGAAAACTATAAAAAGTGAGTACAAAAAGCTAACTAGAGCTAGGTAAATGGGAAAACATTCGATGTTCACGGATTGGAAGGCTTCACATTGTGAAAATGTCAGTACCACCCAAAGCAATCTACAGATTGAATTCAGTCTTGATCCAAATCCTAACAACATCTTTAATTAAAATCTCCAACTTTATATGGAAAGTTGGCCCAAAGTAGCTAAAACAATGTTATAGAAAATCAAAGTAAGAGGCCTCACACTTCCTGATCTCAATCCTTCCTATACAGCCAGGGTAATGCAAATAGCCGGGACTGGTCAGTG
Source organism: Orycteropus afer afer (assembly GCF_000298275.1). Taxonomy (NCBI): domain Eukaryota; kingdom Metazoa; phylum Chordata; class Mammalia; order Tubulidentata; family Orycteropodidae; genus Orycteropus; species Orycteropus afer. The sequence continues at coordinate 919,881 of NW_006922169.1, forward strand.
CAGCACTAGGGTTGGTGTCACCCAGTGTAGTGGAGCATAGTGTCACCCTCCCCAGGGACGTCCTCCAGCACTGAATCATGCAGAATCCCTGGTAATGTTTATTATTAACTTTAATTATAGAATAATATGTGATGAATGTAATGTGTTTGAGTTATGGTGTTGGTGAAGAATACCCAGTGTGCCCTGCCGAAAGAGTGAAGAAATCTGTCTTGGAGGAAGGACAACTGGAATCATCCTCAGAAATGAGAATGGCCAGACCTCATCTCTTGTTCTTTGGTCATATTGTCAGGGGGGACCAGGCCCTAGAGAAGGATATCATGCTTGGAAAGAAGACAGAGAAAAGGGGAAGACCCTTGATGAGATAGACTGACATAGTGCCTGGGAAGACGGGCTCAGGCACGTCAGGGGTTGTGAGGATGGGCCAGGGCCAGGCAGTGTTTTGTTCTGTTGTACACAGGGTCATTATGAGTTGCACCTAACAACATCCACAATAATGTATACAATGTTGCACCAACAGTAAAAAAAAACAAAATGTGTGTGTGGTTACACAGGTAGGTATGGATGCACATATGTTTGTAAACCCAAAACTAAATCTGTTGCCATAGAGTTGATTCCAACTCATCGCAAACCTATAGGGCAGAATAGAACTGCTCAGGGTTTCCAAGGCTGTCATCTTTAATGAAGCTAACTGTCTCATCTTTCTCCCACAGAGCAGCTGGTGGGTTCGAACCACTGACCTTTTGGTTAGCAGCCAAATATCTTAACCACTGTGCCACCAGGGCTCCTTTAATATATATGTTCATGTATAAAACCAAAAAACCAAACTCACTGCCATCGAGTGGACTCTGATACATGGCGACCCCCACTGGATTTCCAAGGCTGTAAATCTTTATGGAAACAGATCATCTCATCTTTGTTCTGCAGAGGGTCTTGTGTGTTCGAACCACTGAAGTTTTTGTTAGCCGCCAAATGCCTTAACCACTATGCCACCAGGAGCTCCTGTTGTTGTTGTTATGTGCCGTCGAGTTGGCCCTGACTCAAGTGACCCCTCCTTGGGTTTCCGAGGCAGTATCACTAC
>NW_006922169.1:932895-934135 GCF_000298275.1 Orycteropus afer afer
CACAAAGCCCTGGTTCAAGTGGCATCAGGAGCCTATTTAAACGGTAATAAAATAGGGGCTGAACGGGCAGCTGAATTTGTGTGTTGGTTTCTGCAATGAAAGCAGTGGCCTGCCTTCCCTGTAATCTCTGACAGGTTTAAAGCAATCTTCTCTTCAGAACTTGCCTTTTAATGCAACCGTGAAAACTGTTACCAGGCAACGAGCAGGTTTGAGTGGTGAGAACGCCGGAGTGACGGGGAGGCTGCCTTTCCTTCAAGTCTGGGTGTCGGCTGGTCTGGTGGGGCCGGCAGGCAGGAGTACTCGGGGCGGGAGAGACCACTCAGTTAACAGCAAGCAAATCAACAGATGCGGCCCCCACCCTCCAGGTAGCAGCTCTCCAGGGCTCTGCCTTCTTCTGTACTCACTCTGTTCCTCCAGACAGTCACAAGCAAGGCCTTCTTGGGAGCGGTGATCTGACCACAGGATGAGAGAAAAGTCCTTCCTAGGACTCCACAGCAGACCGAACCCCCCTCCAAGCCCAGTAACAAACAGACCATAAGGGGCCTTGAACTCGACCCAACCTCTTGCTGGAGCCTGGAGAGAGAATGGGTGAGACCGGATTCAGGGTCTCCTTGGCCTTGTCGCACCTTCCTGGTTCTCACGTGACCCTCCCAGCACGCCCGAGGTCACCGCAGGAGCATCCATCCCTGCCCATCACCACTCTCGTTTTCGGAAGTTCGTGGACCCTTCTATCATCTGGGACGTCACAAGTCCTTTCGCTTGGAAGTTTTGTCTAGACTTGGGGACCCAATGGGCTTCATGCTCAGCCGCCAGGTGCTTCTTCAGAAGATGTTTTTCTCAGGCTCAAGTTACTGTCTACCGTGTTCATGGTTTATGCCAGGCTGCATACCCCAGTGAAGGCTGTTTAAAAAATGATGTTCCAAACACAAAGGAAGGAAGGGAGGGAAGGAGGGAGAAAGGAAGGAAGGAAGGAAGGTCTAAGTCAGTGTCAGAAGAGCCCTGGTGGCACAGTGGTTAAGTGCTCAGCTGCTAACCAAAAGGTATCTGATTTGAACCCCCCAGTCACGTCACAGAAGAAAGATGAGGCAGTCAGCTTCCGTCAAGATGACAGCCTAAAAAACCCTGAGGGCAGTTCCACTCTGTCCTCTAGGGGCGCTGTGGGTCGGAATGGACCCCAGGGCAGTGGGTGTGGTTTGGGCTTTGCTTCTGTGAAGACTGACAGCCTTGGAGACCCTGTGGG
>NW_006922169.1:935318-938251 GCF_000298275.1 Orycteropus afer afer
TTGGGCAATCTACTTCCATAGTGATACTGCCTCGGAAACCCAAGGAGGGGTCACTATGAGAGGGATCTGACTCAACGGCAGTGAGTTTGGTTTTTATGTAATAATTATAGAATTAGATGACTTACACACACATGTATATAACATAAAGAAAGGTCCACAAAGGCAAATGTGATTAAGGAGACCAGTGTGTGTCCCAGGCCAAGGATGGTGGTGGTGTGGCTTGTACATTGTCAGTGAACACATGAGGAGATTGTCAATATCTCTGGCAGACAGTGCAACCGGCTCGGCCCTGGAGTGCAGGGAAGGGCAGCGTGGGTGATGGCTTTGGGAGCCTGGCCTGCAGGACACACGTGGCTTCTCCAGCATTGCCTGCCCGACTGCCTCAAAAGCTCCAGCATCTGCTGAGCCAGGCTCCTTCTTGAACAACATTCCCAGGGCTGCCCACTGGGCCTGAGAATCAGAAGATGGGGTGGGGAGCCTCTAGGAAGAGCCGCTGTGGTCTGAGATGCCCCTTGGGGTGTAGGTTGGACCCGGTGCTGCTGTGTGAAATATAGCCCTTTGAGGTGGTTCTCTGCAGAGTCTTCAGGAAGCAGGTGAACACCGTTCCTGGGGCCTCTGGCTTCCTCCATCCCAGCCACATGGGAGTGTTGGCACCAGGGCCTGCCTCTCGCGTCACCTTGATGGAGAGCAAAGTGTGCACCTAATCCTGTTCTCTGAGCTGGTTTCCCTCCTGCGTCTTTCAGTGAACTTCCCGAGTCCTTCTGGACCAAGGGAGCAGCCTCTTGTCTCGGGCTGGTTCGGTGTGGAGCGACTGGGAAGGGAACCATTGAAGACACACTCTTGTCCACAGAGCTTCCACGAGCACCTCTCCTTCCTGGGCCCCCGGTTGTGGCCAGTGACCCTCCAGGTCACAGCCTTTCTAGATAGTTCTACCAGCAGCTGGAACGGGAGCAAGTGGCTCCAGTGGATGACTAGACTTCTCTGCAGGTGCTGTACCCAGGCTCAGGGGGACTGTGATTTCTAGTCCATTTTTTCAGGCTCTCCCAAGTCCAAAGCAGATGAGGTGTTTGAAAAGCCCAGTTACGTGCCCCCCAAAAAGCCCAAAGCCATAGGTCAGGGGAGAACTGCCCCATAAGGTTCCCAAGGCTGTTATCTTTATGGAAGCAGATTTCCACGTCTCACTCCTGCTGGTGGGTTTGAACCATGAACTTTTCATTTAGCAGCGAAGCACTTCAACCATTGGACTACCAGAGTCCCTGATTGCATGCTGGGTGCCTGAATATGTTCACCGCATAACACTTTGAGGGATGTTCTTGTTACTGTGGGTGCTATGGAGTGGTTCTGACTCTGCAGACCCCAGGGGTTATGGGGAAAACTGTCCCCCAGGGTTTTCTAGGGAACATTGCCAGTCCTTTCTCCCGTGGAGCTGCAGGTGGACTTGAACCGACCTTTCCGTCAGCAGCTGAGTGCCCAGCCTTTGCACCACCAGGACTCCTTGCTTATTAGCAGGACTTTAAAAATGAATCCTCTTCCCAAGTGTGCGTCTCACCATGTTCCCTGATGGGAAGAAAAGTTGGTACCTGCCCTGTTTTCTCCGCTCCCAGATGAGATGAGAGGTGACCCAGGGCAGAGACCGGGGCTGCAACACTTACCTCCCACAACGGAGTCAGGAGGGGCCGAGAACACTCATCTCAGGATGACCCTCGCCCAGGGGTCACGTGAGCGACGCTGGGAAAGTGGTCTGAAGGGCCCCAGGGGAGGGGCCTGCTGTCTGCAGAGGTCATAACGGTCCGTTCCCGCGCTGGCCTGTGCCAGAGACAGGACCTGCCGTTGAAGGGAAGGCTCTTTTGAGACACCTGGACGATCGGGCACGCCCACCCTCCCCCAGCGTTCCCATGGCTGCTCACCTGGCCCCAAGAACACAGCCAGGACACGCTGTGCACTGGAGAGGACACCTGCGCAGTGTTGGCAGGCCATCCCCGGACCTCCGGACCCCCCTGGCTGACCCTGAGAGGTCCCACTCACCCCTGGATGCCAGCCAGGGCAGGGATGCTGCGCGAGAGAGCCCCTTTCCCTCCATGGGCACGGACTGCAGCAGAGGGCTCCCCCTGGGTGAGTGCAGCCCAGGGCTGAGCGTAGGGAAGGAGGTGGCCTGTGTTCGGGGACAGCCCTGCTCAGGCACAGGTCAGGCGAGGGGAGGGTGCTTACCCCTCACTTGCCACCCTGAAGCCAGCTTTTGAGCGGCACCCTGGTCTTGCAAGAGTGGGCCCGCACGTATCTGGGAAATCAACAAACGGAGGGGCTTGTGCTCACCTAAACCCGGTTGCCAACGCCCAGTGGACTCTGACTTGTGGCACCACGTGTGTGCCCGAGCCGAGCTGTGAGCCACGGGGCCTCCAGTGGTGGGCTTGGCAGAGGTAGGTACTAGGCCGTTCTTCCGAGCAGCCTCCTGGTAGACGAGAACCTGGAGTCCCTGTCGGTGGCGGTGTGTTCAGGGTTCGTACTGTCCAGTGCCGCTGGGTCTTGCTTAGCGGGGTTTTCTCCTGGCAGTCACACATGTCTTACGGGAATGAACCTGGAAATTAACCTCCAAGTTAACCTCCAAGCTGGCTGTCCAGGCTCAGTTCATGTTTATGGAACTGGAAGGCTTGAGCTGTGGTCTTACAAAGTCACCAGAAGAGTGGATTCGACGAGGCGCTGTTCTACAGAGAGATAGGACCCTCGGGGGAGAATCTGAGGGAGCCCCAGTCTCGGCGTTGTCTGTAGAACGGGCCGGCCTCACCTGCTCCTGAGCGTGCAGTGAGGGCTCCTGCAGGAGGGCCTGGTAGACTCCAAAGCCCGCAGGCACTGAGGCGGGACTGTGTCACCTCACCTGTGCTGGGCCTGGATTCAAATTGCTAGAATTCCCATGGAGAATAGCACTGGGTCCATAG
>NW_006922169.1:941318-942258 GCF_000298275.1 Orycteropus afer afer
CAGGGGATGCATCATGGTGGGCTTGGTGTCCCCGTGTGTGGGGCTGTTTGGAGGATGGGAACATGGGAACTGGGCATGCGTCATGGTGGGCTTGGTGTCCCGGTGTGTGGGGCTGTTTGGAGGACCACAAGTGCAACCTACTGGGAGGATGATGGAGGATGAAGAGGGATGCGCAGCTGCACACCTGGGCTCCGAGCCCATTCTCCTATTTTTAGACTTGAACGCTGCATCTCATTCACATGGCCTTTCAGAGAAGGACTTGACAGACTGACAGTTCAGAAGCAGGACTCAGAGCATCACATTCTTGCCTGTCAGCGGGAGGTTGTTGGTATTCAGACGACGGCCGCAGCTGGCCTCCTGATGCTCAGGGGGAGAGCCCTGGCCAGAACTCCTGCAGCTTCTCAGTGTCACATGGGTGGCTTAGGGGCCTGGGAGGGAAGTTTGCTGATGGGCTGCTCTGGGTTCAAACCCAGCCCCTTGTGTTCACTGAGCTCCAATTGTGTGAAGCACCTCCCCTTATCTGTAATAATAAGAATACAGAAAACTGTGTCTTGCGTTATTGGACAGACCATAGATAAGCCTGTGAAGTACTAGGCATCATGTACTAACTACAAGGTTGGTGGTTCAAATTCACTCTGAGATGCCTCAGAAGAGAGGCCTGGTGGTCTACTGATGAAAACCCAGCCATTGATAGTCCTATGAGCACAGTTCTGCTCTGACACACACGGCTGACCTTAAGTCAGAAAGGCCTCAGGAGAAGGTTTATTTTATTTTTAAAATAGATGATAACTACTGTTATGTTTGCATCAGCGACCTTGTTGCCATTGTCAGGGCTGTCGAGTTGGCTCTGACTCTTAGCAACCTCATGTCCAACAGAACAAAACACATCCTCAAACAAAACACTTGAGTCCCTCATTGCAGCCACTGTGCCAATCCATCC
>NW_006922169.1:942358-944687 GCF_000298275.1 Orycteropus afer afer
GGGCACACACGGGGACTTTCTGAATGGCCTGACTGCCTGTAAAGCTTATTGGCCACAGAAACTCCTCCACCCTCCGGCCTCCAAGTGACTTGGGGTGGATGCTTCCAATCAGGGAGGCCTGGCATCCGCCTGCTCGCTGTGTTTATCTGACAGAGGCGGGCTGGAAGGAGCAGGGCGCTCTGTTCACTGGGTGGACAAGGATACTGCCCATAAGCAGTGCCTGGGACACCCAGAGAAGCCCCCCCCCCGCCTGCCTGCTCGCCTGGCCTGCTGCTGGGTCCACTGTGTGCTGGGGTGGTCACGGGGAGCTACAGAGAACCAGAGTCTGTGGGCTCTGGATGGCGGCCGGCAGGGCTGCTGCGGGAGAGAGCCCCTTCCCCCTCTGTGGGGGTGAACTGAGGCAGAGAGCTGCCTGTGGGTGAGCACAGCTTCCCGGGCACCGGGCTGAGCAGAAGGAAGGAAGTGGCCATCGTGTCGGGGACAGCCCTGCTCAGGCGCAGGTCAGGTGAGGGGAGGGTGGTTGCCCCTTGCTTGCCAGAGCGTAACCTGGGGAAGCATCGTTCAGGTGAGAGCTGGCCTGAGAAGGCCCCAGCACAGCACTCATCCTGAGGGTCGCAGGCAAGGACAGTGGGTGTGGAGAGAGTGGTGGTGGTCTCACACTCACTGTCTCACAGGGATTTTTCCCTGGCCCTTTGCTGGGAGTTCAAAGCAAGACTCCCCTGGGGCGATGACCTCAGATAAGGAGTTGGAGAAGATATTTGCTACAACTCTGTGTTTCAGGGGACGTTGGTGGGGCTGGGTGGAGGTGGGGCTGCGGTGTCAACCTGGCTGCACATTAGGGCCACTTGCTGCTGCTGTTAGCTGTCACTGAGTGGCCCCCGGCTCGTATCAACCCCACACACAATGGAACGAGCACCGCCTGGTCCCGTGTCCCCAGGACCGGTGGCCGATGGCGCCCTTGTGATCCACCAGGTTTCATGGGTTTACAGAAGCACATCCCAAGGCTTGCTTCCAGGCCTGTTTCAGTCTGGAAGCTCCTCCCACACCTGCCCTGCATCATGGCAACACGCAAGCCTCCCCGGAGGCGGCACCTGGAGTGCACTGGCCGGGCCTCGAACCCGAGACTCCTGCATGCAAGGCGGAAAGTCTAGCAATGATTCACTGATGACCTCTCCCAGTTGCTGTCAGGTAGACTCCAACTCACCTGTTGTTGTTGTTGTTATGTGTCGTGGAGTCGGACCTGACTCATAGGGACCCCTCCTTGGGTTTCCAAGGCGGTTATCACTAGGGAAGTAGCTTGCCCAACCTTCCTTCTGAGGAGTGGCTGGTGGGTTTGAACCGCCAGCCTTCTGGTGAGCAGTCACCTAGAGAGAATTCATACAGAATCTGTGAGGCGCCACCCCAAGGGAGCCGTTGAATCGACTCGGCTGGGCGTGCTGAGTGGCAGCGTGGTGTGCGACTGCCCTGAGGTGCCAGCGTGCAGCCAGGTCGAGCAGCGCGGGGCGGGCGCATAAGCCCGAGGGGCTGCTATGCTCTGTAGCACCCAACTGCTAAGGAAAGGTCGGTGGTTCGAACCCGCCAGCCACTCTGTGGGAGAAAGGTGAGGACGTCTACTTGCATAAAGATGACGTCTTGGGGACTGTCCTACAGGTTTGTTGCTATGAGCCATAAGGGACTCAGTGGTACGCAACAACACCACATTCTTTCATTCATTCACCAGTAACTAAGGAGCCTCAGTTGTGCAACAGTTAAGTGCTCAGAGGCTAACTAAAGGTTTGGGGCACTGAACCTCCCCCAGCGAGTCTGGGGTCGACTGCTTCTGTAAAGATTACAGCCTAGGCAACCCTATAGGTCCGTGACACAGGGTCGCTGTGAGTCGATTCCTAATGTCCGCCAGTAACAACAACAGCATCAACAAACACATGTTTCTCATGTTTATCCTCGTGCCTGACGGCCAGGAGGCAGTGGTGAGGAAGACTGATTGTTGCTGGTTCTCATGCATGAGGGTCAGTGGCTCGTGGGGGCACGTGACAACAGCACGGGCTCATCTCAGCTGAGAACACAGCCTGTGCCCACGGCGCACGCAGAGCCGGGAGGCAGAGGGGCTCCAGCTGTCCCAGGCATTTCTGAAGAGTGGGGGAGTGCGCCAGAGTCCAAGACAGTGACGGCTGCCCTGTTGTCAGGAACATGAGAACCCAGGGGGTGGGTGATGGGCTTGGTGTCCCCGTGTGTGGGGCTGTTTGGAGGACGGGAACACGGGAACTGGGGATGGGTGATGGGCTTGGTGTCCATATGTGTGGGGCTGTTTGGAGGATGGGAACATGGGAAC
>NW_006922169.1:946652-947621 GCF_000298275.1 Orycteropus afer afer
CAGTGATCCCAAATCAGCAGGCAATATGGCAGGCCACTGGTTCAGCTCCTGAAACCAGGTGATGACAGGCTGGATACAGCATCCAGATCCAACAGAAAGTCTGGGAGTTTTCCCAGGACGTCCATATGTATATGTGTATACTGGAAGCAGGCCACATCCCTGAGGAAACGCCCTTTCAGCTGATTGGCTGCTTCCAGCCTATCCCACATGGCGATGAGTACCTTACATCAGCTCTCTGCATGGGAACGCCCACAGCACAGCTGCCTGAGCCACTGAGAACCGGCCAGCCCAGCTGACGCACAACATCCACTGTTGCCATGTGTTTGGGAATGAGCCCTGTTTTCTTTATCCACAGCTTGAGGGCACAGAAAAACCACCCAACATTGAATCCAGTAGGTTGTGATGATTAACTGATAAACAAAATAGGATGCATTTTAGAAACTGGAAGAGCCTCACTTTTCAGTTGCGTTTGTTGAATTTTCTTCTGCGGTTTTCTCAACAGTAAACAGAAATAATTGAGCTTTGCTGTTGGGAGATGGCTCTTTGTGGGAACTAATGAATGCCTCTCAGGCTTGCTTTTGGGGGGAACTTAAATAAAAGCGGTCATGCATGAATAATTCTGCCTGGGCAGGATGTTAATTGCCTCGTTCTCCTTCATTTCGGATTGTGAACAATTGGACCTAACGGGCAGCCTGTCCCAGTCTACAAATGTCTCAGCAGGGAGTGGGTTGGGGCTTGAAGGGCATGAGATCCCACCAGGAATCACACAGTGAAATCTTTGAAGGCCAGAACCTGTCAAAAAGGAAATTCAAATGTTTTCCACTATCACTGGGTGACAGCAAGGTATTAAGACCGTAAGCAAGGTGGGAAACTCGTGAGACCCAGACAAGCCAGGCCGTGCCCCCGCGTTCCAGCTCTGCCAAGTTTCACTGTAGGAGGATCTGGAGAGGGCTCCCAGAGAAGAGGGGG
>NW_006922169.1:948506-949855 GCF_000298275.1 Orycteropus afer afer
TGGGGTCCCAAAGCAGACAGACTCTGGCTGCTGGGATGGCCTAATTGCAACAGGGGATGGGTGACACCTGCTGCACTGTCCTTCAGGGTCACCGGGCTTTCTGGACAGAGCACAGTGCTAGCGTTGGGGAACTTGGAACTTGCTACTGTGTATGTGACCTGGAGTTGTGAGGAAGTACTTGAGGCCTCAGGTTTACCACCTTTGAGATGGGTAAGCAATCACACCTCCTTCCTGTTCTGCCAGGGCTGCAGGTCACCAATGGAAGACCACACACACAATTTTCTCACATAGAGAAGGGATGGGAAGAGCCCCCCCCCCCGCCCCCACCAGCAGGCCCAGCCTGCACGTGCCCAGTGCAGGGGAGGTGTTGATGGTAGTGGAGACCTTGCTTCCTCCCTGCGGGGAACAGACTGGCAGGCTGGCCAGGTGGCATACACTGCCCGCACATGAGCAAGAGGCAGAAAAGTTACTGCGTGCCCACCCCGGGGGGCTGGCCTTCCCAGTGAAGAGAAGATCCTGGACAGAGAGACCCAGTCCTCTGGGTCCTTCTCAGAACATGGGCCCCAGAGGTAGATGGGCAGCCTGGCTAGGAGGCGTAGAGGCAGACCGTTCCCCCGGCACTAGCCCATAGGGGAGGCTTGAAGACTAAGCATGTTAACACCTTGCAAAGCCTTGCTGGCTGTACTTTCTGAGCCCTGACACTTAGCCTTGCGGCCACACCGACTTCCCTGCTCCGGGAGGGTCTTTGCCGGTTTTGTGGACAATCACGTCGCCCAGGTGAGCACAGTAATTCCACCAGTGACTTACGGTCTTTAGTGGCAAGGACCGAGGATCAGGGCCCTTTAGTTAGTTGCCCCAGGCCAAAAGCAGAAGTTGATGCCCTGCTCAGTCTAGTGATGGAGCCGGAGCTCTCAGCCCTGACCTCCCTCCCCTGGAACGGGGTGGGCAAGGCTTTCTCCTTTCCCTCCTCAGACGCACATCCGTTCTCCGCAGCTTTTGGTGTGTCACTGCCGTGGAATAAAAGATGTGTGCTCCGGGCTTGAAGGTTCTTTGCTCCTGCCCACCAAGTACAAGGGGGCTCCGCTGTGTTTTAGAAGACCCTGTCATGGGTGGAGAGGTTGGAGTGGGACAGGGACAGAGTGGCACACAAAACAGCATGGAATTGAACAGCTGTCCGTGTTGGTTCATGTACGTGTTCAATGCCTATGGGCAAAACCGAGTTCAAGTTCACAGCCATTTCCCCCGACTCCTTGTTCTCGGCTCCAGAACCTTTCACACGGTCCCGTGGACCTCTCACACGCAGACCAAGTGGAATTAACAGGAGTGCCTGGTGCTTGAGTGGTCAGCTC
>NW_006922169.1:950456-951477 GCF_000298275.1 Orycteropus afer afer
GGTAGAGCAGGGACCGTGGGGCTGGCGCAGGACCGGGCAGTGTTTCGTGCTGCTGTGCATGAGGCCGCTATGAGTTGGAGACGACGCCATGGCCCCTAACAACAACAGCAAAGGGCTGTGGTCATGGCTATGGCTGTGAGCTGTTGGCTCCGACTCGTGGACACCACACGGACAAGAGGAGAAAACGTTGTCCATCTCGCCCCATCTCCATGCTCGCTGGAGTGTTTGGACCTATGGCAGTGGCTGCTGCGTAACCCTTGTCATTGAGGGTTTCCCACGTTTTTGCTGACCCTCCACTTGAGCACACTTAAGGGTTGGATCTAAACAAAACACTTTAAAAATGTGATTAAAAGCTGGGAGGTGGTGCATGTGTGGAGCGTCTGGTATTTTATTCACAGCGTCTTGTTCCCTGGTGCTGCCAGAATAAAGACATCCCAAATGAGTGGCTTTAAAGGTGGGATTTGTCTCCTTGAAGCTCTGGGGCCTGGCAACCTGGATTCAGGTGGTGGCTCCAGGGAAGGGCCTCCTTTCTCTCTTTCAGCTTTTAGAAGCTGCCGTTGCTCCTCGGTGTCCCTTGGCTTCTTCCTCCCCGAGTCTGTGTCTGTTCTGTTCTTTGTGTAACTCAGAAGCGGTCAAAACTGGGATCCACTCTACTCATGAATAGAACAGGAGGAATACCCAGACAGGCACACACCTGCACAGACAGGCAGTCCCCGCTTACAGACCAGTTCCATTCTCAAGCCCGTCCTTAAGTCAGGTTTGTTCTTACAGCAGGCAGTTAAGTGGGTTCCTACCTGACGTTTGGTGGTCGAAGTTTGTCTGAGTTTGTAGTGTGTATGTGACTCAGTGTATATGTGTATGAAACGTGGCACAAAATTCAAAAACACGATAAGGACCAGAATTACTGGTCAGATGGAGTCTGGTGAGACCCACAAGACTATGGCCCTGGGATACATTTGGGAGCTCTGGGAGCATAGTGCCTAAGGCACTTGACTGCTAACCAGATGGCTGGTGGTTCAAA
>NW_006922169.1:952021-954248 GCF_000298275.1 Orycteropus afer afer
AAATAAACCCTCCCGATACACTAACCATCATCAGCAGAATAACAGTCATGGCGATAATGCCCTGACATGCGTCAGAAAGCAGCCCCCGTTTGTTGTTACACACCGTTGTATGCACTTGAGATGTTTATCGGCTTTCTATTAAATGGAGCTGGGTCCTAACTCTCAGTCACACATAAGTCAGATGTCTGTCACCCAGGGAAATGCCTGGATAGGGGTTAAGACTTTAACATAAATTTGGGGGAACACAGTTCAATCCATAACACACCTAACTCAAAAGGCTTCTGGTCTACCTCCCGCCCCACTTCAATTCAAAGTCCCCCGTCACACCACACAGAGCTGCCTACTGCATCTGTTGCCCAGTGGGATTTTCCGTGAGCTCTCCTTATGGATCAGACAATACTCCATGGATACTGTCTTTGAGGAAGATTCTGTCCTTGTGAACCATCCAAGGTTAGACACCTCTGTATCAGTCAGACTCCCCCATACCCAGGCGCTGGAGACGGCATTTGTGTTCACCCTTGACTCCGTGGTCGGCCCCCCAGCACCTCACTGGGCCCAGCTGGACTCTGGGCTCTGAGCTCCAGGCTGCTCCATGCACCTATCACTGTCGTTGAACCACTCGCTACCGGGACCCGGTGTCTTGTGGCAGCAGCAGAAGCCCAAAGGCCGTTCAGAAGTGCCAGGCGCCTCTGTGTCTTGGCTTTCTGCTTTGTGAGGCCTGAGCTTGTTTGAGGGCAAAATACAGGCTCAGAACCCCAGCGTGTCTCTGCTGATGTCCCATTGGGCAACACATCCAAACCTGCCCCAGTGGGGCCTGGGAATACATTTCACCCAAGGGAGAGGGAGGGGATATTTGCTGAATGAGAACCCAGCTTCATGCACCACCAGACCCACTGACTTCCCCACCACTTTGGAGCCCTGATGAACGGAACCTGCTAGAGGAAGAGTGGATTTTAGCTGTGTTCTGCCATGTTTCAGTGTCAGCATGTATGTCAGTTACGCAGAGTAGTGGCTGCATCCTGTCAGTTGTTGTTGCGTGGGCTCTCATTCACGGTGACCTTAGGTGTTTGGTGTTATTGCTGTTGCCATGTGGCTGACTCTGACTCATGGTAACCCTTAGGGTGGACTAGAACTGCCCACAGCCTTTCCTTGGCTATCATCATTAAGCTGGCAGATAACTAGGTCTTTTCTCCCACAGAGTGGCTGGTGGGTTCAAGCCACCACCATTTCACTTGGCAGCTGAGCACTTAACCGCTGTGCCACCAGGGCTCCTTGGTTTTATGTGTAACAGAACAAAATGCTGCCAGGCCTTCCTTCATGCACACACATTACTGTTTGAGACAGATAAAAGAAAAGGAAACAAAAACAAACCTTTTCAAGACTGCTGGGGCTCCCTTCCTCCGGGTTTCCGCTCAGCCCCTGCTCTCTCCGACTAGTGTACGGTGAAGGTTGTGGGTCAGCTTGGCTGGACCATGGTGTGGAGTGGCTGGGCAGCTGGATATAGTCATTTTTCATGATGAGATCATAAGCACCTCCAGGGTGGGATCTGCTGGGAGCAGCTGACTAGCTGCCTTCAGGGCGTGGCCTGCTTCCAGCATATGGGGGAAGCTTTAAGGAAGGTCTCTAGCATTTGGCACCTTTGGATCCTGCATTTGGCCGAGTCTTCATCTCCAGTTTCTGGACTTGAGCCGGCGGTCACTGTGTTTCCTGCCCATCTGGGGATCATGCCATTCTACTCACTGCCCATCAGCCAGCAGCTGCCTGAGACAGGAGACGCTTCTGGCTCCAGTGGGCCCGGAATAAGAGGCAGAGCTGAAGCCCAAGGTCAAGGGGCCACTACCCAGCCCCTACAGCCAGCACACTGAATTTGCACTTGTAGCCTCCTAAACTGTACTAAAAACCAAACCAAACTCACTGCCGTCGAGTAGGTCCTGACCCATAGCCACCCCTCCTTGGGTTTCTAAGGCAGTATCTCTACGGAAGTAGATTGCCCACTCTTCCTTCCAAGGAGTGGCTGGTGGGTTTGAACCATCAGCCTCCCAGTTAGCAGTCAAATGCCTTAGGGGTAAGATGATAAGTTCCTGTTTGCTAAAGCCATCCATTCTGTGGCTTTTCTGTTACAGCAGCACAAGAGGCCAAGACAGGCGGCCGGGAGAAACGTGCCTGCCTTTGCGTCCCTTTCACAGATGTGGAAGCTGAGGTTTGGAGCCATTCAGTGACTCGTCTA
>NW_006922169.1:954728-959401 GCF_000298275.1 Orycteropus afer afer
TGGGGGGTGGGTATCTGATGCCCTCACTCTTGGCCCAAAAACTGGTCCCGTGAGCCCAGAGGAGCATGCAGGCACATGGCACCTGGCACATGGCATTTCTTTCTTTGCCCACCGTGGGAGTCAGCCAGCCTTAGTGTCCTTTCTAAGGAAGAAGACCCCACGCCAGGAAGCCAGCCCCCTGCCTGCCACCTACGCAGGCTCTTCTGGTCCCCAGTGTGATTCCTTTGGAAGCTGCTCATGACCCTGTGGCTGTTCCTCTTGCTTATCCAGGTCTCCACCAGCAAAAACAAAACCTTCCCGAACCAGCCCCCTGGCAATGTCACAATGAAACATTTCCGTGTGCACAGAGGCTCAGGCCAGCATGAGTGGTCATTGTGTTCCTCCTGTAATGGCCGTCATGAACTGAGAAAAGGCCACAAAACCAAGCCCAGAAGAAGGGCAAGGGCAGGATGAGCTGTGGGATTGGCTTATGCACCATACTCTCCTTCCCTGATCACCTTCGCCGACAGGAGGATCGATTACAGACATTCCCAGCTCCCGGCTTGTCAACGCGAGGGGGTGTACTGCCCATGACCTGACACGTCTGATACAGACAGAAGGCAGTGGGGAATTTTTGCCTCTAACTGAGTGTGGCAGTGATGACCATCAATGTGTGTTGAAGTCCCCTCAGCAGGAACCACAGGCTGATGACAGGAATTAAGCTGTGGGGTCCAGCTGCCTGCACCCCACACTGTGGTATTGCAGACAGTTCATGGAGCCATGTGCTTCTGCTTCCCGCTCACACCCTGGCCACCCTCCCCAAACGCCCCAGCCTGGCACCTGCAGAGGGAGCTCTCGGGGAGACCCCCAGACCCAGGCCGGGGAGGGGTGTTTGGCATAGATTGGGGCTGCCTCAGAGGCAAAGGGCGTCATGCCTCATGTTGTTGTGTGCCACGGGGTCAGTTCCAACTCATCCCTCCCCCAAGTGACGGCGCAGTCCCACCGCTAGGGATCTCTAGGCTGTGTTCTTCATGGGAGTAGTTGCTAGGTCTTCTTTCCTGAGGATCTGCTCAGGGATTTGAACTGTGGACCCTTAGGGTAGCAGCAGAGCACTTAACCTTTCTGCCACCAGGGCTGGAAAGGAAAAACCAACACCCTACTGCCATGGGGTTGATTTTGACTCCTAGCAACCCTCTAGGGTTCCAAGGGCTGTAGATCTTTACAGAAGCACGTTGACTCGTCTTTCCCCTCAGAGCAGCTGGTGGGGTCAGACCACGAACCTTTTGGGTAACAGCCCAATGATTTAACCACTACACCACCAGAGCACCTTTGTATCACCAAACCCACTGCCATTGAGTCAATTCCAACTCACCGTGACCTCCCTAGGGTTTCCACAGCTGTCAGTCTTGATGGAAGTGGATTGCCTCATCTTCCTCCCATGGAGCAGCTGGTGGGTTTGGACCACTGACCTTCTGGTTAGCAGCCAAAAGTCTAACCCACTGCACCACCAGAGCCTGTTACCAGGGATCCAGGAGCCTGAAATAGCCAGAGTGACCCAGCTGATCATGAGTAAATCCCATGGTGAGAACTGGTTCTCCTGGGGCCTAGACTCTGTGTCTTCCAGGGGACAGCATGCCTCAGTGCTGGACTGGAGTCCAGGTGGAGAGGCCTCTGTGGTGTGTGACGGGAGGCCATGGTGGGTCCCCCCACTGCTGGTTTCCGTGCTTGGCTGTCAGGGAGGCTAGGGACCAATTACCATTTCTGCCAGGCTTGACCCCCTATGCACCCAGTGCAATGTAGTTCCTTCCTTCAGATAGGACCCAAGGTCCTTCCAGAACCACACCTCATGGCTCTCAGCCCATGGCCTCTCATAGGGTTGGGGGCTGCACCCTCCCCAGCAAGGGGCAGGGCCTCAGGCCAGGGATGAGAGCAGCCAGTGCCCTAGACGTCAGGGAGAGAGGACTTCAGGCCGGGGGACAGAGCAGCTATGCCTTGGGTGTCAGGGAGAGAGGGCCTCAGGCTACGGGTGAGAGCAGCCCGTGTCCTGGCTGTCAGGAAGGGAGGACCTTGGGCCACGGGTGACAGTAGCTGTGCCCCAGATGGCAGAATGTCAGGGAAGGAGGGTCTCAGGCCTACAGTCTGAGCAGCCATGCCTCAGATGGACGGGGCAGTGTCAGGGTGAACAGCCACCTGGTCTCAGCCAATGAGCTTGAAGGACAGCCCTGCCGGGATCACAGAGAGGCCACGTGCATGTGCACCCAAGCTTTGTTTGCTGCTTTTCTCAGCTGGACTTTCTGTGCGTGGTCTGTGGCAGCCAGGGCACCAGGTGAGCCTGAGAGTGAGCCACCTGAGGGGACGTAGGGACAGCCAAGAAGGAGGCCATCTTTGGAGACCCAGGGTTGGTTGTAGAAGGGCCAGATCTTACCCTGGGGGCTCAGTGACTGGAGCCACCAGTCCGTGGGCCCCTCTTGGAGTTGGTTCTCTCTCCCTAGCTGGGAAATGAGGCCTGTTATAGCCAAGGCCACAAGACACTGAGCCAGGTTCAGCAAAAGTGATTTGAAAGCCTATCCCAGACACTGAGGGCCACTGTCCATGTGAGATGACCGTGGAAAACCTGCAGGTCTTGGATGGGTTTGGATGGTCGGGAGGTCTGGTCCCCAGAGCCCAGTAGAGAGCCTGCCGCCTAGTGGGAGCAAATCCAGCTGGATAGTTTCCTGGTCTGTAGGACTCCTGGCCCTGGGGGGACCTTTGGCTAACCCTCATCTCCTTCCTGATGATGTGATGAATGGCGGGTCTCTCAGTATTTCCTAACACATCGTGCACTCAGCTGCTCATTGAAAGCTTAGAGGTTCAAGTCTAGCCAGAGGGGACTTGGAAGAAAGGCCTAGCAATTACTGAAAAATCAGCCATTGACTGAAAACCCTGTGGGGGACAGTTCTCCTCTGACCCACAGGGGATGCTGTGACTGGTTGGCAAGAGTCAGCAGAGTAACATGTGGGACCTATAGGCAGAGACGTGGCCTCTGTTTATGGTCTTGCTGTGTGCCTCTGGTCAGGTTATGTAATCTCTCTGGTCCCCACTTCCTCATCTGTATAGCTGACATCACACTCCCACTGCAGCCTTGGAGCAGAGTCACTGAGAGAACCAAGTCGAATGTGTGGCCCAGTATACGCCCAGTTCTGCTCGGTTGTCTGGTTGTCACCCTTGGCTCTTGTGGCAGCTGGAGACTCTGGGAAGCACTTCTGGGCCCAGGGGCTCTGGTTCCCTGCTTGGTGTGGGGGTGGGGAGGGGGCTGCAGGTCCCTGAGAGGAGTGACTAGAGCCCTTCCTTTGCAGGGTGTCTGGACCAAGATGGATGGGCAGGAGTGGCTTTGAGGTGTGCGTGGGAGCTGACTCCTGGGCACCTGGCCCAGTGTGATCCCCAGAGCTAGAAATCAGGGACATGGGCAGGCCTGGGCTACAGGAGACCCAGGTGATGGGGGCAGCCCCGCACTGTCCTGAGCAATGGGATTCCAGAGGCCCCCCGGCAGGCCTGGAGACTGGGTAACTGGGGAGTAGCAAGAGGTCCCAATGTCTGGCCTTGTTCATGTTCTCTGAGACTTTTTTTTGTGGCTCGGGATGTGGGTGCAGGGAATCTGCAGGAGTCCTGCTCATCACGCCCATCCTCCCAGGAACCCTGCTTCCTGGAGAGAGGGTTCCTGACTCAGGGGCGGGGTCTGTCAGACGCCTCATGGCCTGCACCACCTCCTCACCACAACCACGGTGTTTCTAATCTGGGCGTGTTCTGTCTGAACGTGAGGAATGTTCCCCACTGACAGGCTCCCTCCTGGCTGAGGAGGGAGCCTGGAGAGCATGGATGGAGGCCTGGTGGGCAGCCTCATCCATGGGAAGTCCCCAGACCGCGGGCCTCAGGTCATCTGAGGTTTTTCTGGGTGCAGCTGAGCGGGTGCAGCATCCTTTTCTTCCTTGTCTCCTCCAGCTTCTGGTCACCCCTGGAGCTTCTTGATCTTCCTTGGCTTATAGAAGTGTCTTCACGGGGCACCTTCCTCCATGGAACCCTGCCTCCATGTCTGCTTTCTGCTTTATAAGACACCACTAAGAAGGAAATAGGACCTCCCCACTTTGGGTATGACCTTGTGTAGGGGCCACCCCCAACTCAAGTATGACCTTGTGTAGGACCCACCCTACACAGGTATGACCTTGTGTAAGACCCACTGTACATGAGTATGGTCTTGTTAACTACAAAGATAAACCCCATTTACAAACAAGGTCCTGGTCACAGGTTCAGAGGTTATAACTTAAACAAATCTCTTCTGGGGACACATTTCAACAGAAAGAATTAAGTATACAAGTGGGGGACTGTAGCCCAGCACCCAGAGCACATCACTGCTACCTGTGTTTCCTTATCACTTGGTTTCCCAGGCACCATGTCTACCCAGTCACTTCTCCACTCTCCTTCCTCTGACCTCTCCTGCTGCCATCTTGTTGGGACCAGTCTTTGGTCTCTCTATGAAGACCCTGTTCTGTCTTCCTTTTCTTGAGTTCTAGGACACCCAACTGATATGTTGTAGGCTGCCAGGGTAACTGAAAATTCTCTCTAGTTTTTAGGCATAATGATTTCATTCCCATTTATTCCCACCTCTCCCATTGAGAACCACTGGGGGCCCTTCCTTTCACTGCCAAAAGGTCCATTAA
>NW_006922169.1:961012-969153 GCF_000298275.1 Orycteropus afer afer
AGGGTTCCTGCAGTTAGACGCCACAGCTGAAAAGTTCCCTAGAAAACCAACAACCTTCAAAATACAAATTTAAGCTATGACTAACCAGACCCAGACCACTAGAATATTTAATAACCAGACTGTATTTTTTCTTCATTTTTCAACTACCCTCTACTTCAAAGTTAGAAAAATGCAGGAGTTCTGAATATCAGTTAAGATTTCAGCTCTAAGTCACAGAAGGCCTCACTTAGCAACTTTAACCCAAATGGAAAATTCTGGGAATTGCAGGATAGGAATCAATGATGAGCTAGGGATCAATGATGGACTTAAAGACAAGGCTCTTTCAGTCTTATGTTCTTCTGTCCCACTGGCTTAGGGTCCCACGTCTGCTCCTCATGGTCACAAGGTGGCTGCTACAGCACCAAACATCACATCCTCAGAGAACAGTGCCCACGACGTAGAGAGACAATGGCTTCTATTTAAGAGGGGGGATACCATGTCCAGGACCCCATCAGCAGACTTCCCTTGATGCTCAACCCCCATTTGTGTGGTAGTGTGAGCTCCAGTGGGGCTGTGGGAAAGTGCTGGGCTGCTAACCGAAAGTCGATGGTTTGAACCCACCAGCCCCTCCACAGGAGAAAGACCTGGGAGTCTGCTTCCATAAATATTTCCAGCTTTGGAAACCCTATGGGGCAGTTCTACTCTGTCATATAGGGTCACTGTGAGTCAGAACTGACTCAAGACGGGTAGGATGCCAGTTGTTTCAGGGGCTACTAAAGCAGTCTTGTCAAGAGGACTGGTTTAACTAATCAAGATTCATTAGCCCCCAGGGCTAAAGGGTAGGTCCAGGCTCCCCTAAACTACACAGCTACCTGAGGCAGGAACAAAATAGTGTTTGTTCTCTTCTCTTAGTGAGGAGGAACGGGTGGGGATGGGTTTGGATGGACAGTGTTATCTTCTTTCATGGTTTTTATAAAGTCAACTTCATAGACTATTGTGGCCTTTGATTTTGGCTGAGAAACTCTATGAAACTCTCTTGTCTCCATTCTAATAGAGCTTTGGATGAAAAAGGACAGGTGAGCTGTTGACTTCAAGTTACACTGAGGTGTGACTGACTGCTGTCAGGTAATCTATGAACTTGATGTCTGATCACTCCTGATGTTGCCCTCTATCTCACTATCCTTGTATCTCTTGGGGATGTGGGGTCTTCCCCTTTTGAACCTCATCCTTTCTCTCTCTCTCTTCCCTCGTCTTGCAAGAACCACAAAGGGGAGTCTCCATTCACTGCTGGGCTCAAGGAAGCTGTTCCAGTTAACTAAATGAAAGAATGATTAAAGTTAACTGAAGAGTAATCAGCAGACGTTTTTCTGGTTGCTGTGAGAATTCTCATTAATGAACATATTTCTAAATATGGACATGCCCGTCAGTCTTAGGAACAGAGTACAACACCCACTACTGAACTTCACCTTGATGGTTAAGGATCATTACGGGACCTCACTTCTCATTACATGTGGCTCTCTGAGCTGTGCCCTCCCCCCAATGTCATCTCACTCACCTCCTGCAAACTTCTTCCCACTAAGGACTGACTCCACAGCAGTCAGTCACCCCTTAGCATAAAATGGAGGCAACAGCTCACCTGCCCTTTTCCATCCAAAGCTCTATGAGAGTGGAGACAAGGTCTGGAGCTAGCTCACTCATTTCTTCTTGTAGTAATTCACTATTTCAACACGTTTTTGAATTCCTTCTTGCTTCGGTTCTGTGTCAGGAACTTCTAGGAGAAAGAAGCAGAATGAACAAGACTCTTCATTTAGAAACCTTATGATCTGCTGGAGAAGATCATACAAGCTCACACATGACTACAACCCATGATACCAGTACTAAGGGTTCCTGCGTGGGGCAGATCGCCAATGCACTCAGTTTCTAACTGAAAGGTTGGAGGTTCAAGTCCCCCAGTGACACCTCTCAAGAAAGTCCTGGTGATCTTCTTTCTGCAGGTCACAGCCATTGAAAACCCCATGGAGCACATGGTTCTACTCTGACCCACGTGGGTCACCATGAGGTGCAGTTAACTTCGTGGCCACTGTTTGGTTGTTTGTTTACTGGTGATAAGTACCTGACTACAAGTGGGAAGAAGTGACCCACAGATTCAAAGAACTTAGTACAATGCTGTGTGGGAGCCAAGGGAGGGTTCCGGAGGGGCGGAGGTGGAAGCCTCAATTTGGCTTCTACATTGTATGTGAACTGTGTCCCCTGGCTGCTCTGAGAGTTCTGGACATTTCCATGATGGCAGCATTGATGATCTATATTACTACCAGAAGGAATAAGTGAGCCTGCTTGGGACCTTGTGTAAGTCAGGTTGGGTCTATAATTAACTGCATCACTCACACACCTTATTGAGAGCTGAAGGTGTCCTGGTGGCACAAGGTCAAGGTTAAGGTGGGTAACTCACCCAGCAGCTCCAAGGGGTAAAAACCTGGCAATCTTCTTCCATAAAAGTTACAGATGAGAAAACCCTTCAGGACAGTTCTACTCTGTCACACATGGGGACACCATGAGTCCTAGTTGTATCAGAGGCAACCAACACCTTTGAGAAGGGACTCTCAGGCAACCTTTATGTTCAGCACCCATCCTATGCCACCTGCACACACACACCCATCTCTAGCTTACCCAGGCTTAGTCTGGCGCAGGACATGCTGATGGTCTGACAAATGATTTTAGGAATGTGGATGAACTTGGACATTGTTGCCAAGCTGAGAGCTGAAGATCAAGGGCAGTCATCTGGGAAGGCACTTTCTGAAGAATTCTTTAGCTGTTGGGGAACCACTCTCTGATGTACTACCTCCTGGACTGTGGAATGCACCGGTCAGATCTGCTTAGATCCAGCTGGGCAGGCAGCAGGACCCTTCTCTCACTTCAGGCCACCTTACCCAATCTTGATTCCTCCCGAGTCGAAGGCCACATAAAACCCTCAGATTCTTGAATCTCCACTTTGGGTTTAATTAAAAACACCAAGGTCATTCATGAGCTGCTTCAGCGAGTTCTGAGGCCAATTTGGGTTTTATGGAATCTCATTAAAGTTCACTGCAGATATGTTAACAACTCCAAACATTTTATGGAAAGTTTCACACTGTTTTATGTGACTTTTGCTGTGTTCATCAAGGGCATCCAAGACCCTGTCATCACCCCAGATGGAGGTAGGAACAGAGACAGGATTGAACGATGTCATCTCATGGACCTTCATGAAGCTGACCCTTCGCAAGTGACTCTTCCTGTCCTGAGTCTCCAAGCCCATCTCCTAGGCCTCTGCCTGCCAGCCTGAATACAGTCCCGACCCCACCACACAGGTCCCCTGTGGGCAGGATCCAGGACCATGTCTGAACCCTCATGCAACATGGAGGCCACCAGCCCCCCGTGCCACTGAGCACTGGAAACTGAAACTTCATCCAATGTGGCAGCCACCAGCCCCTGTGGACACTGCGCTCTGGAACCTGAACCCTCTTGCAACACGGTGGCCACCAGCTCCCTGTGCCACTGAGCAGCTGGAACGTTGGGAGTGTGAGCTGAGAGGTGCTGTTGTGTACGCTACACACCAGACATTGAAGGCTTAGTGCAAAAGAAGGCTCAGTGCTGTGAAATAGGCCTTAATAATATTTCATGTTGATTACATGTTGAGTTGATAGTATTTTGGATATATTGGGTTAAATAAAGTGAATTATGAAAATTCATTTTGCTTGTGACATTTCCTCTGTTTTAATGTGGCCACCAGAAAGTTAAGGGCCCTGGTGGTGCGATGGTCAAGCGTTAGGCTGTTAACTGAAAGGTTGACAGTCTGAGCCCACCCAGCAGTGCGTGGGAGAAAGACCTGATTGGCTCCTGGAAAGATGACAGCGTAGGGCACCCTATGGGGTGGTTCTGCTCTGTCCTATGGGGTCACTGTGAGTTGAATCAACTCAACAGCACAAGACAACGTCCTTGGACAAACGTTCCTGATGGAGTAATGGTTAAGCACTTGGCTGCCGACTGAAACATTGGCAGTTCAAACCTACCAGTGGCCGCACAGGAGGAAGACCTGGTGACCTGCTCCCATAAGGATTCTGGCTTGGGAAACGGTGTGGGGCAGCTCTACTCTATCACATGAAGTTGCTGACTTGGAGTTCACTTCAAGTCACCCAAGAGGAGCACCTAGAAAGCTTAGAGCCTCCTGTTGGGGAGAGTGTCGGTTGGACCTTTCATGACTTTCCTGGGCCCTGACTCCAGCCCGGTGTGCTTGACTTGGGGGTGAGGCGTCTTGGTCTCCACAGCCTCCACTCTGCAGCCCCAGGCTGGCGGTTCCGGCCCCGCAGAGCCGACAGCAGGTGTGTACTCCTTGTCCCCCCGCAGAGCCGAGGTTCTGCCACAGCTCCTTCCTCCCGGGGGCCAGGCTCTCCGGGGTCCATGTGGAGTCATGCCTGTGTGCCCACCCATGACAGCAATTCCTCTAGGAGCCCTCTCTTCCACAAGGGGCTGCCAGCAGGTCCCCATGTCCTGAGGAAGCTCAGCTCCCGCCCGCCCTGTTGGCTCTGACCCTCTGTGAGCGCTGTATACAGGAGTGGGACCTGGACAGAACTGCCCAAGCTTTCCAGCGCCAGGCCTCACTGGGAGGTTTGCCAGCCACAGCCAGCAGCCTCCCTGAGGGGTGGACACACCCGGGGAGGACAAGGCTTCCAGCCTACAGCTGTTTCTTCATCTGAAAAGAGGGGGAGAAATCCTGGTCCTTGGGGTTTGTGTGTGGCCCTAGGACCCTCAATAACTTCACCTCCTGGAAAGCAGTGCCCAGAGGCTAAGAGTGCAGGGCTTCGGATAGCACGAGGCTCAAGCCGCTGGATGCGATGTGGGCGGAGGCAGATACGGGACGTGGCAGGGTTTGGTGTCCTGTTCTGTGGGGTGGGCTGGTGGCAGTAAGCGGCCCAGGGCTGCAGGCGTGTGTGGAGTAGGTGGGTGGCAATACTCAGCCCAGGGCTACAAGGGGGTGGAGCAGGCTGTAGGGGATGTGTGGAGCGTTGGTGGCAGCACTCACTGCAGTTCTGCAGAGGCGTGGAGTGGTCTGCAGGGGTGGGGTGTGGTGGGCTGGCGACAGCACTCAGGGCTGTGGTCCACGGGTGGCCTGTTGAGGGCCCAGCAGGAGGCCCTGCCAGGCACAGCAGAGCCTAGCTATTGCTGCTCACGTTATCATATCCATCTAAAAAGAGGAGCCCTGGTGGCGCACTGGTGAGGCACCCGGCTACTAACTGAAAGGCCAGTGGTTCAAAACCGCCCAGCAACTCCACAGGAGGCAGGCTTGGCCATCTGCTCCTGTAAAGGTGACCTGGGAAACCCTCCGGGGAAGCTCTACTCTCACGTGGGGAGCTCTGAGTCAGGAGCCACCCTACGGCACCACCACCACCAACACACATAGAGGAACCGGTTGCCACGGACCGATTCTCGCTCAAGGCGCCTGTGTGTGTCAGCGTGGGACTGTGGCCCAGGGGCTTTCTAGGGGCTGATTTTGGAAACAGCTCACTAGCCCTTTCTTGCAAGGCACCTCTGGGTGGCCTTGGACCTCCCGCCTCTGTATCGGCTGCTGATCCGGTTAACTCTGTTCACAGACTATGAAGAGCTTCAACACGCCGGCGACGTGACACCAGGACTCAGGACAGCAGGTGGCCGGCCATCAGCAGTGGTAACACCAGGACTCAGGACAGCAGGTGGCCGCCATCTCTCTTGGTGTACACCCTCCAGAAGCCAGGAAAACCCTCCTCAGGTCAAGGCATTCAAGATCATCTCTAGATGTTGCCAAATGTCCCCTGGGGCAGACTCCCAGGCTGAGCTCCAGGGGCAGGGTGCCTTATTCAAATCTTCTCCTTCACACCTGCAGCCCAGGGGCCAGAAGCCTGTGCCCTTCCTACTTTGTAGAGCTGGGTCCTAGTGCCGGACCTGACCCACCCGAGCTCTGGGCTCTGCCTTCAGGAAGTGCAGGCGGGGCTCAGCTCTGACCCCAGTGCTGGGTCTCCCATCTGGACACATTCGCGGGCTTTGGAAAAGACCTTTGCACCCTCCTGTGCCCTCAGTTAACAGGAGCCCTGGTGGCTCAACTGGAAAGCACTTGGCTGCTCGCTGAGAGGCTGGCAGTTTGAACGCACCAGCAGGTTCCCTGCAGAAAGACCTGGCAGCCTGCCCCCATAAAGGCTACGACCTAGAAATGTTTGGAGCAGTTCTACTCTCGCCTGGGATTGCTGTCAGTCGGAATTGACTCCGTGGCTCCGGACGCCACCCTCCGTGCGCCCTGGATCGTGGCCTCACTCCCCTGTTGCTGGAGGTGAGCCCTGCTGTTTCCCCTCTGGGCTCACTTAGCGTGAGATGCTGATATCTGTGTTGTTGCTGGGTGCCGTCTGGCAGACTTGACTCGTAGAGACCCCGTGGGACAGAGCATGAGTGCCCTGCAGGGTTGCCTAGGCTGTCATCTCTATGGGAGCAGATCACCGGCTCTTTCTTCCAAGGAGCCGCTGGGTGGGTTCGAACCACCGCCTTCTCAGTTAGCAGCTGAGTACTTAACCATTACATCACTAGGGTTTCTTACATTTCTACCAAGAGGCAGAAGATTGACAGCAGAGACTTCCCCACTCCACTGTGGGTGTGGAATCGGGATACCCGTGAGCGGGACCAGGAGCTGTGGTGTCTGGTTAAAGCATTTGGCTACCAACCAAAATGTTGGTGGTTCCAACACACCAGCTGCTCTGCCGGAGAAAGACATGGCAATCAGTTTCTGTAAAGATTGACAGCCTTGGAAACCCTATGGGGAAATTTTATTCTGTCCAAAAGGGTCACTAGGAGTCCAGAACCTGCTCGGTGGCAGTGGGTGAGCAGGGAAGGGACTTGAAGGCAGAGAAGCACGGGGCAAGCTGCTGGCGTCTACATCACAGTGTTTCCAATCCTGTTCCCATCTGGAGTTGCTTTCGGTTCCATTCCAGGGAGGGCCAAAGTAAACCACTTTGCTTCCCTAAAAATAACCCCGGCTTGGCAATAGTGAAGGGACCATTTGCAGGTTCACTGCTGCAGCCACATGGAGATTAAAGTTTTGCCAATGATGACACGGACTCTCCTTGAATGTAAACACCCACGTGCAATTGGCTGCGTTTGCGAGCGTGCACACAAGCCTGAGGCCAACAGTCTTACACGACTGTTAGTCACAAACCACAGAGGCTCTCTGTTTGGTGCCTCTTCCGCTGAAGAAGCAGCAGAGTCGTCCAAGTGCCTGGCCGGCTTCTCAGGGCCGAAGTTCACTGTGGATTCTGGGTCGGCGCTGTGGTGTTAGTCACTGATGACCACTCATCGGAGGGATGGGCTGAAGAGTGGACTTCGTCCAGTGTGACGAGGTTACCCCGTTAATGACATCAGCGATGCTTCTCCTTAGGGCGGACCCAGTGTGACAAGGTTGACCCAGTGCAACGAGGTTATCCTGTGATATCAGCGATGCTTCTCCTCGGAGCGGAGGTGAGAAAGCCCCTGGTTTTGAGCGGCCTGCCTCCTGCAGCCTCAGGTCTTCTTGACCTGATGCTGCGTATCCTGAGCCCCTGCTTGGTTCTCTAGTGAGCACAAGTGGGTGGTTGAACAAGCAGACACTTTTCTCAGAGTTCAGCAGGCCGGCCCTAGGGGAAGGCTCCGTCCGTCCTCTCTGGGGACATCTGTGTCTCTTTGAGTTTCTGCTTCTTGGTGGTCTTCACATGGTGTGGCATCTCCCCTCGGCTGTGCTTTCCTGCTTGAAGCTACTCCTTCTATCTCCCAAAAGAGAGTGACTCAAGATGCACCTACGCTCATCCTCCCTTGTTCCCAAAGGGGATTGTAACCACAGGGACATGGATTAGCACTGGCAACACAGAGTCCCGGGGGACACAGTCCAGTCTGTTAAGGCCTCCACACCAGCTCAGTGCTGGCCCGGGCCTGTGTCCTCTGATTGTACCTTTACTTCCTCCCTTCTTGCGTTGCCATGTGGAATGGGCGTGGCATTGTGTTTCCAGCTGCACTCCCAGCATAGATCTGACATGGAGAAATTGTCCCTTCGTCCATTCATTCAGCAGATGCTGCCAACACCTGGTAGCGACCTTCCAGATCCCTGTGTTTATGGAAATTGGACTTCCCTAAGTGTG
>NW_006922169.1:969963-1021833 GCF_000298275.1 Orycteropus afer afer
CCCTGATGTATTAAGTCCTTGACACTGTCTCGGCTTTTTGTACACAGATCTCATTTGATGCTCTTACCGGCACCGTGGTGACCTCTATCCTATCAGTGGGAAGCTGAGGTTCAGGTCCTCAAACCCCAGCAGTCACTGGAAGAACTGACCCAAGACTGGCCCATTCTGCAGTCCAAGCCTGGGGGGTGCCAGGAGCCAGTCAGAGTTCATTGGGGGGCTGCGTCCCCCGACGTCCCAAGAAGAATCAGAGTGCTCATGGCTTAGCTCCTCCCCCGTCCACAGTCGGAGGAGTCCGTCCTCCTTGGTCCACAAATAAGAAATGGGTCCTGTGTTTCCTCATTTGTCCAATGTGGTGTGTGCATGGGATCTCATGGAATTTCTACAATGGTGCAATGAAATAAATGATGGTAATTGTAAAAATCCCATAAACAAGTGGAGAACAGAGCACAGGAGTTGCTTAAGAAAGTGTGTGTGATATTTAAAATATTTTTTTTCAACCTTGCAAAGCCCTGGAGCGGCTGTTTCTGGTCTGCAGACTATGCCCAAGCTGCCTCAGATCTCAGCTGCAGAGGACACGCCCGCCCTGTGACGGCAACCCAGGGATGTGGCTGTTGTTAGGTGCCATCGAGGCGGCTCGTGGGGACCCCGTGCACCACAGAAATGTGTTGTCCAGCCCCGCACATCCTCACCATCATCGTGTGTGTGAGTCCACTCCTGTGCCCAGGTGTCACTCCGTCCCCTGGACGGTTCCCTCATTTGCTCTGACCCCTGCTTTACGAAGGTCCCTGGGTGGCTCAAACGCTTTGCACTGGACTAACCTGAAAGATGGTGGTTCTAACCCACCTTCTGGCACAATGGAAAAAATTCTGGCAATCGGCTTCTGTAAAGATGAAAAAAAATCCATCAAACTCATTGTTTTCAAGTTGGTTCCTACTCACAGCAACTCTACAGGACAGAGCAGAACTGCCCCATAGGTTCTCCGAGGCTGTCAGTCTTCAGAGAAGCAAAGCCCAAACCACACCCACTGCCGTGGAGTCGATTCTGACCCACAGCGCCCCTAGAGGACAGAGTGAAACTGCCCACAGGTTCTCCGAGGCTGTCAGTCTTTATGAAAGCAGACTGCCTCATCTTTCTTGCAAGGAGCTGCTGATGGGTTTGAACCACCGACCTTTCAGTTAGCAGGTGAGTGCTTAGCCACCGCACCCCGAGGGCTCCTGACACCCAAGCCAATCCCACGGAGTAGTTTTA
The DNA here is from genome assembly GCF_000298275.1 of Orycteropus afer afer. Lineage (NCBI taxonomy): Eukaryota > Metazoa > Chordata > Mammalia > Tubulidentata > Orycteropodidae > Orycteropus > Orycteropus afer. The sequence continues at coordinate 971,212 of NW_006922169.1, forward strand.
CTCTGTAACATGTGGGGTCGGCATGAGTTGGGATTGACTCCGTGGCCATGATTTTTTTTCCACGTTACCTGACATGACATCCTGTTTCAGAGACTGTTGTCATTGTTATGTGCCTTCGAGTCGGATCCGACTCATAGTGACACCTCTTGGGTTTCTGAGGTAGTATCACTACCGAAGTAGATTGTTCAACCTTCCTTCCAAGGAGTGGCTGGTGAGTTTGAACTGTTAGCCTTCTGGTTAACAGTCAAGTGCCTTGGGCACTATGCTACAAGGCTGGTCTTTCTAAATAAGTGGGCCTACAAGGGCTACTTTGTCACTGTTGGTTTATTTCGTTTGGCTGAGCCACGTGGTGTCTCCCAGTGTCCAGGGCATGTCAGGAGCCCTCTCTTCCCTGCCTGTGGAGGTCATCGTTCTCCCTCTGAGCATGATTTTGATTAAATAAATAAATAAATAGCAGACAATAAAAGGTCCTTCCAGACAAGCAATTCCCTTGTTTATTGATCTGTCCTGTCAGACCTTTATGCAGACATACGTTTTATGATCAAACTTCAGTCTTGCCTTTTATGACAATAAATAATGTGTTATGCTTTCTAAGTTCTGCTGGGTCCATGTGCGGCCCACGGTTCCCAGCAGATTCAGTCCCTCCCAGTCACAAACTTGCAGAGTTACGATCAATTTTCTCTTTCTGAGACATGATATCAAGATGGCCAGTGGGAGAACACCTGCTCTAATTGCCAATTAAATCCACACTGTTTTTTTTTTTTTTTAATATTACCTTTTCTCTCAGCTTAAGGGTCTCTGTCAGCTTGGCCAGAAATCTCTCACTATTTCAACCTCGGAATTCCTGCCTTTCTCCCGTCCCCAGTGTTTCCTGGAAAAAGGAGCTACAGTTCTTGGCCCACCACCTGGCTGGCGTCTACTGTACTGTCATAGCGCATGTGTTGCTGTGATGCTGGGAGCTCTCCCACTGGTATTTCAAACACCAGCAGGGTCACCCGTGGAGGACAGGTGTCCGCAGAGCCTCCACACTGAGGCAGATTGAAGAAAGGCCTGGCGATCTGCTCCTGGCCACCAGCCAGTGGAAGCTTTCTGGATCACAACAGAACGTTGTCGGAGGGAGTCCCGGAGGACGGGCCCCTAGGTGGGAAAACACACAGTACTTTGGAAAATCCTCAAAACACAGTGGCCACAGCAATGGACCGTGGAAGTGATGTAGGACAGCTAAGGCGGCTCCGTGGTCCATGGGCCGCCATCCTCTGGAGCCAACACGCGGGACTTCTTGGTGGCGCTAGTGTTAGCCTGGAAGTTTGTTGAAAAGACAAGTTGGTAAGGAAAAGGTGAAGAGCTGAAGGGACTTTAGATCATGCACCCATGTACTTTTGCCACGTTCACACTGGATCATAATGGCGCTGGTGTCCAGAGGCTGGCCACCCTCTTTCCTTCTGAGCCTGAGGGCACCACCGATCATGCCCAGCTGCCTTCCTGCCTTTGACGCATTGAGTTTCTCAGTTGCTGGGGCAAGAGGAACCAGCTCTTGAATCCACTGGAAGGGCAGGGGCAGAGCTTCTGTAACGTGTGAGGAGAGGGCCAGGAAGGGCTGGAGCCAGCCCACCTCCGTGTCCACACAGGAGAAGGAAAAGGAATGTCCAGAGAGGTGGACAACCAGGGTGGGAGGAGGCCCGGGGTGGGAGAAGGCGATGGGGAGGGTGGAGGTGAACGGGGAGGAATGTTAGAAACCTGATGCCTTAGGTCTCTACTGCTGCTGTAACAGAAATGCCGCAAGAGGGGGCTTTCATAAACAGGAATGTATTTCCTCACAGTTAGGCTGCTGGCCCAGGGCAAGGCTCTCTCCGTGTCCACTCTGGAGGCAAGTAAGGCCTTGTCTCTTTCCTCTCTGTTCCTTGGGTCCTTGGTGATCTTCAGGGGCATATTTCTTCCCCCTGTGCTTCCCTGTTCTGGGCCAAATCTTTGTCTCAAAGGTCATGGGCTTACACAGCCTACACTGATACGGCCTCGTTAGCCCAATGGAGAAAGCCCTGTTCCCCGGTGGGATCAGGTGTGGGGCTGGGCCCCCAGCACACACTTTGGGCTGATGCAGTCCACATTCACACTGGATCAGATGGCTGTTGCTTCAGGAGCCAATCACCCCTCTCCCACTCACTCACGTTTGCTACGAGGGATTATAAAGCCAAGATCCATCGGCATCACAGCCCAACGCCTGGGCCAGTGAGGTGATTGAAGCTAATTAATGACTCCTGGAGAGGGACCTGGCTTCCTAGCGCACCTCGGGAGCTAGTGTGGAAGCTCGGGTGTCAGTCCCACCTGAAGGAAGGGGAGACCAGGCCCCGGCCTCCCAGGTTCGGGGAGTGAGAGCCCCTGGTCACTGGAGGAGCAGCCCCCCGAAAAGGCTCTTGGCTCTGACACCACGAATTGGGGCAAGAACAGGCCCCCCCAGCAATAATTTCAAAAGTGGTGACTCCCCGGACGCACCCTCTGCTTCCCGTGGTGGCAAAATGAACAGTTCACTGTCGATTATTAAGGGCAAACCCTTTTAAGTGTCAGAAATAAAAAGACAAATTGGCAATTGAGCTCCGTGTGTGAGCAGTAAGTGGGTGATTTGCATTGGCGGGCGTGTGGGGAAGACTGAATACAGTGGGACAGGAAAATAACGGTGCAAAAAAGGTGAATTGCAGTCAACTGCGGGCATCACCATTTCAGACCCCCAAAGTGCAGTTCCTGGAGGCACCCAGGCCAGTGCCCCGGTCCCTGCAAAATTCCTTCAGTGGCCAGCGATTGGCCAGGTGCCCTAACAAGCCACTGGCTGGCGAGGCCCTGCCTGGGATTGGCGACAATGTGATTTTTCCTGTGCAGTTTCTAATGGGACTTTTGTTGATGTTGTCCGGAGTAGGTCCTGGGGTAGCGTCTGGCTCTGCATTAGTTCCAGTCCCACTGGAGGAGCCCAGGAGGAGTTAGTTGCCTTTTTAAATTGCCCAGGGTCCCCTGGGAATGACGTGGTGCCAGCGTTCGGCAGGGAAGTTCAAAGGGAGCCAGCTCCGTCCACCAGCAAAGCCTGGTCTGTAGGATGGCCCCAGCACGACAAGGACATTGGCAGCTCTGGGCATGGAATAACCGCTGCTCTCACTCAGCACGTGGTGGGCGTAAAGGGGGCCCGCTGGGGTGCTGACCCTGCAACCTTCAAGCACCCACCTCAGCATTGTCCATTCTCCTTGGTGGCCCTGGCTTCTTTCCATCCTTTTAAAAACAAAGCTTTTAAAAATACCCTCTATGGGGTGCTGCACAGGGGCAATGACCCAATAAGCAAGGCATGCATGGGTCCGACTGGGCCTCCCCACCCGTGTGCAGTGCACACGTTCACCTGGTGGTGACCTGTGTCCTCCCACAACGTCAAAGGTGTGCAACGGCTCCCCACAGACTGGCAAGTAAACACAATTAAACTGTGTGTGCCCTGCTCAGTGCAAGCTGGTGCACCCCGTGCTCACTAGACAAACTGCCTCTGCTCCTGGAGGCTGAGCTGAGCTGTCCGCCCCCCTGCAACTTTCCAAGCAGGAGGGAGTCATGATCAGCAGGACTGCACCCTCTTTGGGCTCCTTTGCCAACACAAACAAGATGCACACCGCAGAAGATGGCTGAGAAGCACATCTCTGGGGCAGGCGGGCCTGAGTCTCAGCAAGCAGCCCGGACCCATCACCCCTGGCTCAGAGGGTCTGGGACTACGGGAGAAAGCGGTGCCTGGCCCCACAGCTCCCCATGAGGGCTGCGGAGCGGACCTTTGCTCCACAGGGTTCGCATCGGCTGATTGTTTGGAACTGGAGGGCCAGGCCTTTCCTCCTGGTCTGTCTTATTCTGGATGTTCTGCCAAAACCCTTAAGTGTCAAAGCTTCTGTGGACAGATGAGCGATGGCTCTGTGCAAGGTGCATTGGCTGGGAAGAGAAACCCTCGCCCACATGGAGGGCAAGGGCAGAAACCTAAGCCAACCAAACCCACCAGCATCAAGTCGATAACGACTCTTAGCAACAATTTAGGACAAAGCAGGACTGCTCCACAGGGTTTCCAAGCCTGTAAGTCTTCACGGACGCGGCCAGGACATCTTCATGGGCGTGGCCTGGATGTCTTCACAGACGCAGACTGCTTCATCTTTCTCCCCCAAAGCAGCTGGTGGGTACGAACTGCCTCCGTTTGGGTTAGCAGCTGAGTTATTTACTAATGTCCCACCAGAGCGCCTTGGGAGGACAGAAGGATGTTCTAAATCCTCATCTCCAAGCCAGAGTCTGTCTGTCTGTCTCTAGATCTGCCGTTCTGATTTGCTATTGCTATCTCGTGGTATGAGGATGCCTGTGGGTCAGTGCAGAGCCCTGAGGGTAACGTGCACAGTGTGTGCCCTCCACCCTGATTCTCTCTGGGTCCCTGTCCATGGCCAGATCTGCTCTGTAGGGGTGGAGGGCAGGCTTGGTTGCTGGCAGGACAGGGCAATGGGCAGCTGAGTGCCTCTACAAGAGGCAGGGAGGTAGCATAAGGCTCCAGATGCCTCCTGGGAACATGCCCCATCGTCCCACCAGACCTCACAAGACACTAGTTCAAAGATGACTGGTCATTTCAGGATGGTGAATATAGGACAATAACCCGAGCACAGGGGCCTATCTGAGCTCAGGACATCATAGGTCGGCACTAGCCACAACTAACCCACCAGGGAGCACCTCCCAGGGTCCTGGGTATGGTGGCAGGGAGGCGTCAGGGCCAGGCAAGGATTTGGGCCTGCAGGGTGTTCTCCTGACCCCTAAGAGTGGAACATTCCATCTCACAAGTTTTATGGAAAAACTACATATCAAGTGAAAATACATTTTAGATTTTAGACCAAAGAAGGGGCTACTCCTGGTGGTTGATAAGGGAGCACAGGGCACCAAAATGCAGTGTGTTCATTGGTTAGCTCACAGAGTTCTTCCTGGCCCCTGGCTGCCCCCTACTGGCTGGGGCTGCAGGGGGAGGTGAGGGGCTTCACTGCACGGAGGATGCCAGGTTTGAGGACAATGATTTCACAAAGGGAGCACCTGGTGCTCTGCAGAGTCCACAGCTGGGTCAGAGGTCACTTCTCTCTGAAAATTGACAGGTGAAGAGTGACAAGCCTCCAGTGGCCCTGGGTCTGGAGCCCAGTGGCCCTGGGTTTGGAGCCGGCTCTGTTGTTCCCAGGCTGTGTGCCCCCTGGTCAGGGTAGGACAACAGCACCTGCCCGGCATGGTTACTGTGGGAGGAGTACCGCATCAGAGCAGCTGTGTCCCCATCACCATCACCACGTAGGGCTGTCATTCCTGATCAACAGTCATGTGAGGTTTTATAAAATTGTTTACTTTCCTGAGAAAGAAGAAAACAAGGCTGATGGATGCATGAAAAGGAAATAGCAGTGTCGTGCTGGTGTTTAATGACATAAGGCTTTAATAACAGTGTTTACAATGAAGCTTAAGAAATGTGACAGCACCCCCCATGTGTGTGTGTGTGTGTGTGTGTGTGAACACATCCCTGTTTTCTTTCCCCTCTGCCACCGGGGGAACCACGCTTGTCAGTGGGTCACACGTGGTGGCTCGTACATTGCTGTGGTGCTGGGCACTATGCCCAGTATTTCAAATTCCAGCGGGGTCACCCATGGGGGACAGGTTTCAGTGGGACATCCACACTGAGAGACACCAGGAAGAAAGGCCTGGTGACCTGCTTCTGAAAATCAGCCCTGAGCCCTGTGCTCCCACTAGGACACTGTCTCAGGGTTGGGCTGGAAAACACTCCACCAACAGTGGCTGCAACAGTGACCTCAGCACACCAACAGCCATCAAAGTGGCATAGGACCAGGTCACGGTTCATTCTCTTGTATGCGGGGCCGCCATGTGTCAGAGACAACGTGACAGTAACTGATGACACCACCAACACACTGAGCATAAGGGCAGTGATACTGGCTGCCCTCAGAGCGGTCAGGAGCCCTGAACCACAGGGTTAGCTTTGCCCTTGCTGTCACCTGCAGGCCGTCTAGATCCCCATGATCCATTCCCGTGTACGAAGGGAATGGCTTGCTCAGACCAGCAGGCCCCAAACATGGCTGACCCCCGCATTCCTTGTGGAGGTTTTCGGCATTCAGGTGCCAGGACCACCTCTGGGGATGCGCCCTCCCTCCAGTGACAGCATTCTGTGGCTGTGGTCCTGGGCCCTCCCACTGGGACAATGACAGCTGCTGCTCTCCAATGGCTTGTGCTATGCCTGGGCCAAGCCGGACGCTCTCTGCAGGGTCGGCAGTTCAATCCTCATCAAGGGTCCTTTGTTGATGAACAGTCGTATTTTCTGGTCATAAAGCTTTGAAATGCACTTAATTACAGACCAAGCTCCGAACGCCTTCACGGGCAACCAGTTGGCTGGGCGGGCCCAAGTCTGAGATCTTCTTCAACGTGTGTGAATGAATCTTGGCCCCTCTCGTAGTGTGAAGCAAGCCGCTGCTCCTGCCCCATAAACATGGACATGGAGTCTGCAGCCTAAACGTGGACTTCCCGGGGAAGGGCTCCCTGGTAGACGCTCAGCACACCCTGCCTCCTGTCCTTCCTTTTGTCTTTTCTCTCCCTTTTGCCCTTCTCTGGTTTTAATTGAGCATTTTATACGATTATGTTCTATGTCCTTTGCTAACATCAATTGTGCTTTAATATTTTTAGTGGCTTCCCCAGAATTTCCAATGCATCTTTAAGTGTTCTCTGTTCACCTTCAAGAAGCATAGGTTGCTTCTGAGGACAAATGCTGTGAACAGAAAACCCTTAAAAACGGCCGCTATTCCCCCAACTAAATCAAGGTTTGGGTGCCATGGACTTGATCCTGACTCATGTCGACACCATGTCACTCAGTAGAACTGCCTCCTAGGGTTTCTCAGGCTGTTACCTTTCCCTGGAACATTTTGCCGGGTCATTACTCCCTTAAAGCATTTAACCGTTGTGCCACCAGAGCTCCTTAAACTCTATCAGCAATCAGCTTACACTTGCATGGTCTCAATGTTCCAGTTCAGTGACTGACATTGATAGTGTGGATAAAAAGAAATAGACCCAACTATTTGTCATCTACAAAGAAACTCTTCAATATAAAGACTTGGATGGGTTAGAACTAAAGGGATGAGGAAAGACATGCCACACTGACAGGAATCAAAGGCAAACCAGAGGAAGCCAACTTCAGAAGGAGGCGTGAGACAGGAAAGACTCTTATCACACCCATGTGGGCGGCTTTGCCTTCACCCCACGTCAGTTAGAGACATCACCGGGAAAGAGAGCTGCCAACCAACGGGGTTCACAGAAAGCAAAAAGCCCCAACAGAATCCTAACAATGAGAATCTCAGAGTATGGGAAGAATTACACACGACGGCCAGGTAGGGTTCGTTCCAGGCGTGCAAGGCAGACTCGCCATGTCGCATCAAGAGATTACCGAAGAAAAAATCATAGGATCGTGTTAATTGATCCAGAAAACGTGTTTGATGAAATTTGACCCCATGATCAGTTTAAAGTTCCAGAGCAGCCAGGCTCCTGAGGAGGAGCCGAGTTGGAGGTCCGCGCCACCCCTCAGAAGGAAGGCTGGACAATCCGTTCCACAGCGATATCACTGCAGAAACCCCAGGAGGGATCGCTATGAGTGAGATCCGACTCATCGGCAGTGAGTGAGCGAGTGAGTGACTCCACCCAACTCCAGGAAGTGTTACAAACCGACAGGGACCAAGACAGTGCGGCATCAGTGAGAGAAGAGACACCGGGACCTCTGGACAGAGGAGAGAGTGCACAAAGAGGTTCACACGAGATCAACTGGTCCTGATCAAGCCGCAAAGGCTGCCCCCCGGTGAAAGGACGGTCCTTTGAATGAATGGTGCTGGAACACCTGGACCTTACACCTCTCACAGAGATGGACTCAAATGGACCAGAGACCCAGGGTAAACTCACACTCAGCACAGCCTGGCTTTGCACAATCTCTCTGTTACCAATCAGGGTTGTGATTTAAAACATCAGCCGGAAGCAGAGGGACAGAAGGAAGAGATGAGGTTGGCGCACTTGGCCAGGGGTCCAGGGACACTTAGTGACTCCCCCCCCCACACACACAGCCACTGGGGTATGTGGTGGGCCACGGTCCTTTTCCCTCCTCTGTCCAGCGGCCCTTTAGTGAGGGAGCTACTCCTTCCCTGGGCTTCAAACGCTGCTGCTTAATAGCTAGGATGCCTCTGACTCGAGGGGACAGTTGCAGTCTTCAACATGCATGGGGGCTTTTGCTGGGGGCCATCCAGCTGCTTTTGCAGAGCTGCCCCGTAACGGTCTCTTGGGCTGAATCTCTATGGAAGCGGATCACCGGGTCTTCCTCCTGCAGAGCCGCTGAGGAGGTCAGCCCGCCAACCTCTCAGCACCGGAGGGCTGACCTGTTGCCCCACCAGGCTTCCTTTCGCAAAGTGGTTAGTAGAGTTAATATAGGAGGAAGCACAGTGGGCGGTGAATGTGTTTCATTAATTTATTTATTTTCTCCTTGGATCTGAACGAGAAAAGCAGCAGCCCTGAGATTGCAGGATGGGTCTGACCTCACAGCCAACTCACGCTGCTCTCTGTGGGCAGCGGTGCCATGTTTGAGGTCCTGGCAGACTGCTGACTTTCACAGAGCCCTCCCCCTTTGAGTGAGTGGCTGCAATGTCCTTACCCATCACAGCATTGCCCCTGCTATCCTCCGATCCCCCATAAATGCGAAGGACTGACACCTCCCATCATGGGACTGCCAGCTACCTGATGGCACCCAACCCAGAGGGAAACCCCAATTCCAGCTTCTCCCTAAACCTCCAGCACAGTCCGAATCCCATAGTGGGTTGGTCCTGATGTCCTCTACAGAGCTGCCCTGATTCTCTGTGGTGCCAGCCCCTCACTGGGATGAGTAACAAATCTGTGTGTCCAACCATGGACACTGCAGGGGCTCTGGGTGGACGAGGGTTCTGACAGGCTCCTATGCTCTTCTCCGGCAAAGGCAGCTCAGCAGGGAGCAGAAATGTCTAGAGACAGCCATGCTGTGAGCAGCAGTGTCACAGGCTGTGGGTGGCCCTTCTCGGAGCTGGGAGGAGCTGATCTGAGGTGGGGAGGGGTGGGGATAAAGGAGGAGAAGGCAAAGGGAGACACAGAGGACAGAGACATGGAGGGAGGGCGATGAAGGGAGGGAGACACAGGAGGAGAGAGGTGGGGAGGGAAGAGAGAGGGAGGGACGGATGGGGAGAGAGAGAGAGAAACAGGATGATGGGGAGAGAGAGAGAGACAGATAGGACAGGATGATGGGGAGGACGGGAGAGAGAGACACAGGAGGAGAGAGATGGGGAGGGAAGAAAGAGGGAGGGATGGATGGGGAGAGAGAGAGAGAGACAGGATGATGGGGAGAGAGAGAGAGACAGGAGGAGAGAGATGGGGGAGGGAAGAGAGAGGGAGGGACGTATAGAGGGAAGAGAGAGGGAGGGACGGATAGAGGGAGAGAGAGAGACAGATAAGACAGGATGATGGGGAGAGAGAGACACAGGAGGAAAGAGATGAGGAGGGAAGAAGGAGAGAGGGACGGATGGGGGGAAGAGAGAGAGAGAGAGAGAGAGAGGACAGGATGATGGGGAGGAAGGGAGAGGGAACAGAGGAGGAAGTGGGAGGGAAGGGGAGAGAGAAGGGGGCAGAGGGAAGGATAAATGGATATATTCTTCTGGCTGGGGCAGGACACAGGCCTGGGGGCCGGATACAGACCTGGGGGTGGGACACAGTCCTGGGGTCTTTCGCCAGACCCGAGTGGTAGCTGGACCTCAGAGCATTGAGCTGTCACACGCTGGGTCAGGCCTAGGCCAACAGCCCTGTGTCCACCCTGTGCAGACATTCTTGGACCGTGTCTGCTGGGTTGGGCAGGCTGTGTGTCAGCGGTGTCTGGCCAGGCTGCCGGCCGAAGGGTCACTCCATGTTTTGTGGTTCCTGAGACGCCGGAGGTCTTTGCACGATACAGGGGATTAGATACAGAGAGGCCTCCGGATGAAGACTTGATTTGGCTGAATTTCCTGCACCCCAAGCTTGTGATTCAGCGGCCTGCTGGCCTGGAGGTGCCCTGTGAGGAGCGACTCCGTAGGCAACTGTGGCAGGCAAGCAGCTGCCGTCTTGAAGGCTGGAACCGGAGGCTTGCCTGTGCAGGGTGAGCAGCGGGGTCGTTCTCCCATCTTGCTGGCTGTGCCTTGGCTCAGTCACGAAGCCTCTCCTTCAACCCGTCTTTGCAGCCAGCGTTTGTCCCAGCTGCTCGAGTGTGGTGCTAGGAGCCGGGAGTCCACATTGCTGGACCAGTGAGTGGGCCCTCTGAACAAAAGGAGAGCAGTCAATCGGTCCGCACTCCACAGAGCTCTCTGCTTCATGAGAGTCGCGCCTTTTACAAAGAGGCACACAGCTGGCTCGCATACCCCCAAACCCTTTGAAAGCTGCAAATTCATAAATAAAGCCCAAAATAGCATTGAACATGAACTGCCTTACCCAAGGTGTGAAACACTTAGCACTAAACAAATCCTCTTCCTCATAACTGTTACCATAAACAATGTGATTAAATATAACAAGGAATATATAAAGCACTGGAGACCAGCCAGGGAAGGAGCTGAGATCCGGTTAACACAAAACACTTGCCTTTCTGCTTAGCCGCCCACCGACAGTGTCCTCATGCCCAGACTGGAGTTTTTGTCCCCTGGCTTCAGTTTACGAAGGTGATGAGCATGTGATGGGGGATTCACTGCGGTGGAATCTAAGCTGGCTTCACCTTTCACATGCAGACAACAATGGACACAAAAGACAGGCCATGCCACACTAGCTGTGAAGGTCTCAAGTCAGTCACAGGAGCTGTGGACAAAGGCTCATTACCACCCACAGAGACCTTGCACCAGTCGGGCTCTCCAGAGAAGTCTCGTCCATGGGCTATGCTGGTGTTCTTGTGGTTGGGTGCTGTCAGGTTCATGGCCACAGCGCCCCTAGAGGACAGAGTGGAACTGTCCCGTAGGGTCTCCAAGGCAATGATCTTTACAGATGCAAAGCCCAAACCACACCCACTGCTGTGGAGTCGATTCTGACTTACAGCATCCCTAGAGGACAGTGGGACTGCCCCACAGGGTCTCCAAGGCTGTCAATCTTCACGGAAGCAAAGCCCAAACCACACCCACTGCCATCGTGCCAATTCAGACTCACAGCGCTCCTAGTAGAACTGCCCCACAGGGTTTCCAAGGCTGTGCTTTTTATAGATTGTCTATGCCAAGAAATTTGAAAGACAGCTACTTGGCCAACTGACTGGAAGAGATCCATCCATATTTGTGCCTATTTCAAAGAGAGGTGATTGAACAGAATGTGGAAATTTTCAGATAATATCCTTATCATGACATACAAATAAAATTTTGCTGAAGATAATTAAAAAACAGTTGTAGTAATACATTGACAGGGAACTTCCAGAAATGCAAGCTGGATTCAGAAGAGGATGTGGAACGAGGGATATCATTGCTGATGTAAGATGGATCTTGGCTCAAAGCAAAGAATACCAGAACAATGTTTACTTGTGTTTTATTAACTGTGCAAAAGCATATGACTGAGTGGATCATAAGAAATTATGGATGACATTGAGAAGAATGGGAATTCCAGAACAATTAAATGTGCTCATGAGGAACCTGTACATAGACAGAGAGGCTGTCATTCAAGCAGAACAAGGGGGGCACTGCATGGTTTAAAATCAGGAAGTGAGTGCATCAGGGTTGTACCCTTACATCATACTTATTCAATCTGTATGCAAATAATCCAAGAAAGCAGACTATATGAAGAAGCAGATGGCACCAGGATTGGAAGAAGACTCATTAACAACCTGCGATATGCAGGTGACATATGCTGACTGAAAGTGAAGATGACTTGAAGCACTTACTGATGAAGATCAGAGACTACAGTCTGCAGTGTGGATTACACCTCAATGTGAAGAAAACAGAAATCCTTACAAATGGATCAATAAACAACATCATGATAAATGGAAGAAAGAGTGAAGCTGTCAAGGACTTCATTTTATTTGAATCCACAATCAACACCCATGGAAGCAGAAATCAAGAAATCAGATGACATATGGCACTGGGCAAATCTGCTATAAAAGACCTCTTTAAAGTGTTAAAGAGCAAAGATGTCACTTTGAAGATTAAGGTGCATTTGAACCAAGCCATGTCTTTCCATAGCCTCATAGCCTTGTGAAACTGGACGATGAATCAGGAAGACCAAAGAAGGGTTGATGCCTTTGAATTACAGTGTTGGCAAAGAATATTACGTGTATCAGGAGCACCAGAAAAGTGAACAAATTATGTCTTGGAAGCAGTACAGCTGGGATGTTCCTTGGAAGCAAGGATGGCCATACTTTGTCTCACATACTTTGGACGTGTTGCAGGAGGGATCAGTCCCTGGAGAAGGACTTCTTGCTTGGTGAAGTGGAGGGTCAGAGAAAAAGGAGAAGGCCCTCAATGAGATGGACTGACCCAGGGGCTGTGGTCATGGGCTCAGGCGTAGCGAGCATGGCGAGGCTGGTGCAGGACCAGGCGGTGTCTCGTTCTGCTCTGCAGGCAAACCTCGTTTCATTGTGCTTCACTTGAATGCACTTTGCAGATACTGGTTTCTTTCTTTCTTTTTTAACAAACTGAGGGTTTGTGGTAACCCTATGTTAAGCACGTCTGCCGGTGCCATTTTTCCCGCAGCACGTGCTCACTTCATGTGTCTGTGTCACACTTTGGTAACTCTCACAATATTTCAAACTTTTTCATAATGGCACACTTAATAGACTACAGTATACTGTAAACATCACTTTTACATACACCGGGAAGCCAACAAATCCACGGGACTCACGTCATTGCAATGGCTTGGAACCAAACCCATGATATCTCCGAGGTCTGCCTCTTGGTGGGGTTGCTATCAGTTGACTGACTCAGTGACTCCTAACAACAACAACAATTGTTATGGGGCAGATTACCTGGTCTCTGTCCTGTGGAACCACTGGGTAGGATTGAACCACCAAGCTTTTGGTTAGTAGCTGGATGTTGAACCATAATGACAGGGCTCCTTAAGCATACATGTGTATCTTTCTACTTGTGGATCTATCGTCTATCGCTCTGTCTATTGTCTGTCTATCATCTGTCTATCTATCTGTCTATCATCATTCAATCTATCATCTGTCTATCCATCTAGTTGTGGTCACTCACCATGGTGTCCCGTCAGCCCTGACTCATGGGACCTGATTTATGTGCAGCAGAGGGGAGCACTGCCCAGCTTTGCACCGTCCCATGGTCATCAGGATGCATCAGCCCTCTGCTGTGGCCACCGTGTCAATCCACCCATGGAGGAGTCCCTTGTGTTTGCTGACCCTCCACTTCACCAGACCCCATGCTATCTTCCAGTGGTTGCCATTTCCTGTGGTGTCTCCAAGTGAGTGAGTGGAAGTCTCACTGAGACATGGACAGAGACGTTCATTTTATGGGATCGACACAGTGATTGTGGGGCTGGGGAGTCTGAAAGTTGTAGGCCAAGCAGCAGGGAAACTCAGGCAGGACTCCCATGGTAGAATCAAGGAGCAATCTTCTGTGGAACAGCCCGGTGTTTCCCTCAAAGCCTCCAGCTGATTGGATGAGGTCCTCCACATGCAGGAAGGTGTTCTTTATGCGGACCCCCCTGACTGTCCGTGGAACCTCGCCTACAGACGTCTGGACTCGTGTTTGACCAAGCAACTGGACACCATCGCCAAGTCAAGTTCACATAAAAGTAACCATCATGGGACTGAAAGATTCAATCACAGACATTTAGTAACACAGGACCAGACACACACACACACTCTCTCTCTCTCTCTCCCTCTCTCTCTGTCTCTCTCGCCACTCATTCATTTCTCTGTAGAACTATACTGTGTGTCTGAATAACATAGCATGTTTATTATTGCAGGTTTTGGGATTGGGGGCACGAGAGAGAGCAGTCAGCTAAAACCCAAAGGCTCAGCTTAGATTAGAGCTTCTTTATTTCCCCATAAATAACTTATATGCAAGTTGCGTTTTTTTTATAGCAAGGGAATAAATTTACACTTTGGCTTTTTAACACATTGGTTCTCTCTGAAAATCCTGCAGAGAAGGCTACGTTTGCGTGCAATATTAAAACGTGATTAGAAGGTATTGGGAATTGCTAGTTTAATCCCAAGGCTTGCCAGCACGTCTATTCTGGGCTCACCCCACCACAGCCTGGAAAGAAGGCTCTGGCGGGTGGTACCCCAGCCAGCCAGCCCGCAGCCACTGCCACCGAGCCCACGGAGGGCGGTCCGCTGAGTCGGGAAACAGAGCTCGCTAAGGCGCGATTCTCGTGTCGTCTCAGTTTCACATCCAGCACCTCCGCACCTCTGAGAGCATCACTGGGTCACATTTCTGGAAGTAGTTTTCATTATTCATATTTCAATTATGTTCCTTTGAGGAGGAGATAAAAGCTGGGAATGTTTATCAAGAGACCAATAACGTAGGTAGAGAAAGGCCCAGACTTTGATGATGGAAGGAATGAAATGTCCCAGCAGTCGCGGCCACACTTGATTAGCACCAGGCTGAGCATAATGTCTCTAATAACGAAAGTAATTGGAGGGTTAGTAGTGGGCCAGTTATTTTACAACTTGCTTATTTAATCAGGTGGAGAAATGACTGGCATGGCAAGTCCATCATTCTGTCAGATGTCTGCTGGGGACAGTGTTGGTCAAGGGTGTGTGACTCTCAGGCCAGAGTGTGTCACCTGGGTAACAGTGACCCAGGCAGCTAGTGCCTCAGGAACTATTTCCTTGCTGAAAATGGTCTCCCGGGGAAACAGCAACCCCTCCCTGAAGGGTCCCTCCAGCCAGAGTGGTATTTACATCAACGGGAAGTCCTACTGAGGGGCCCCTCCGGGCAGGACGGCACCCGGACCATCGGTGCTTTGCATTCTGGGGAAAGTGTGTCTTAGTCTCCTCCTGCTGCTGTGACAGAAACACACCCCCCCCCCAGGAAGCTTGAGAGAAAGAAATGCATTTCCTCACAGTTAGTTAGCAGCCAGGAGTCTGAATCTGGGGCCTGGCTTGAGGGCTGGACTGGGGGTGGACCCTTGCCCCTCAGCTTCAGAAGCAGGCACTCCGTGGTGCCCTGTGACCTCCAGGTAGCATCTGCCCTCCTCCGCCCACTGCTTGCTTCTGTGTTAATCTGTCCATTTATAACTCAGCAGTGACCAGGCTTAGCATCGCCACCCCCCATGTGGCCTTGTTAACTAACAGGACAGAGAAGACCTTACTTCCCACAGAAACACATCCATGTGTAGGGTCAGGACCCCACACACGCTTCCTGGAGACACAGCTCAGTCCACAATGTCTGTCACATTTGATCACAGCTGGCTGCCAGGCGTCAGGATTCAGACTGCTTCCCAACCAGTGAGCCACGGTGGCAGCCCCGCACCTGAGGGCCCGGGTTTCTGTTGATGGGAGTGTGTACATGCTGATGTGTGTGTGCTTGTGCAAGACCATGTGCATAAGATTATCAATGTGTGCATATACATGCTTGTGTGTGCGTATGCACACCTGCGTGTCTCTGTGCATGTATGTGCATTTGTACACATATGTGTGCATTTATGTGAGTGGTTGTGCATGTACATGTATGTGTGTATGTGTCTGTGCAGATATGTGTGCTGTGCACATGTGTGCATGCCTGTGTGCATCTGTGTGTGAGAGTGTGTGTACATTATGTGTGTACATGTGCAAAATTATCACACATATGCACATATGCATGTGCATGGATGTACATGTGTGTGCATATCTGTGGCACGGAGCCCACCTGGCTGCTCACGGTCCCCCACTCTGTGTTGAAATCCTTCAGGATCCAGGCTTGATACCCAGTACTTCTCAATACATAACTGTCCCACAGCTCAGAGGGTGGTGGTTGAACATCTCCAGTGATGTAAGCAGAGCAGACATGTGCCTGTCGCAGGGGCTTTGACCAGAACCACTCACAGTGGTCCCTTTGCCATCTGCCTCCACCCCACCTCATCAGGGTCCCTGAGGGCTCTGAACCATGCTGATCCCTGGTCCTGCCTCAGACTTGTTGATGCAGCGCTGCGTGGGGACAAAGCCCAGGAATCCACATTGAGCAAGCCTCCTACAACATGCAGACCTCCAGGCCCCTCTGTCTGATGGCAGAAGGTTGGCCCAGGCTGCACTAGGCCTGGAGTTACATCCTTTTAGTTTGCAGGACGAACGCCAGGCACAGAGGCACTGGATTCCCAGAAGGGGGTCACGACCCTGGGAACAACATGAGAAGCCTACCTGTTTCATGAAATACCAGGTCATCGCAGAGTGGGAGATACAAAGTATGCAAACGGGCTCAGGCCGGGGTGGGTCTGCTTCCCGAAGGAACAGCCAGGTCTGATCCTTGGAAGGCGTCCCCGGCCAGGCTTCTGTGGCAGATAAACAACCCTCCGAGGTAACAGATCAAAGGCACTTAACTGCAGATAAAAGGATGAAATACGGATGCAATTCTTTGGTGTGGGATTTGGTGGGGAGACGAGAGGACTACTAAGAGTGCAAGGTTAAATTTAAAAAACAAAACAGCAAGGAGAGGACAGAAAAAGAAAGGAAAAGAACAGATGATGTCGGTTCACCAGTAAGTAAGACCACAGCCGGTGAGCATAAGTGCTATGTGATGCTTTCCTGGTGTTTAAAACAAAGCCGGGAATAACACACAGATTAACACGGAGTGATCTGCCCTCACGCTCAGCTGAGGATGCGAAATTCTGCAGGTCCTCCCGTGCAGCCCCCCACTTTAAAGCCCAGCCCTCAGAGACACAGAGACACCAGAGATTTCCACCAAACCATGATGGTGGGGGTCAGGGCCTGAGCATCCTCTGACAGGGGCCAGCGCTCAAGCAGAGACACAGGCTACACGGCTTTCAATGTCGCTGCTTTTCTGTGGAGTGTTGCAGTTCCTGGGTAATACAAAGGGTTAACGTGCTTGTCTGCTGCCCGAAAGGTTGATGGTTCCAGTCCACTGAGAGGCACCTTGGAAGGCAGCCCTGGCCACCTGCTTCTGTAAAGATGACAGCCAAGGAGATCGGACGGAGCAGCTGTACTCTGTAACAAACGGAGCTGCCGTGGCATGGGATTGACTCAAGGGCGATTGTGTGTGTGTGTGTGTGTGTGTGTGTGTGTGTTTCTTTTTGTGTTGAAGTCTTGGGGGATGCACATGGTTAAGTGCTCGGCTGCTAATCCAAAGACTGGTGGTTCAGCGTGACCCTAGAGGTCCCTCGGGAAAAGGCCTGGCGTCTGCTTCTGAAAATCAGCCATTGGAAACCCCGTGGAGCCCAGTTCTGTTGTGACTCACACGGTCACCATGACTCAGAGTCGAATCAACAGCAAAGGGAAGAAAAACAAAATTAGAATCCCAATTGTATCTCGATGTCACCTCCCCGTCCATCCACCACTGACCAAGTGGCCCAGTGTAGACCAACAGGAGTCCATAAGACTAGTGCCGCACGGCTCAGGGCCCTGGCTCCCTCCGTGGCCCTGCCTGCTGCCCATCTTGCTCCCATGCTGGGGGGCCTTGAGGCTGGCATCTGGGCTGGCCTCTGGGAGTCACACTGAGCGGGCTTCGTGCACCTGTGGGCCACTGGCTCCTGCACACGTGTCTCACATGAGAACTGAGAAAGCTGCCGTCAAACCAGGGTCTTGTGAAGAGGCAGGCCCCTCCCCTCTGCCAGCAGAATCCCGAATGTTGGCAAAGCTGCCCAGTGCCTGTGTTTCCCACTGGAGGCATGGCCTCCAGCTGACCTGTGGCCCCGCTAATGTGTCAGTCCCAGGAGCCGCCCTAAGAAGGTGGGTTCCCTGGGCTGTCCACTTTCCTGTCCTGCTGCCCACTCATCTTTTGTCCAAGACATTGTGTCCCAACTGTACATTGGAAAGATAACAGAGCCTTAGAGCATTAAGAGTTAGCCAGGCGACTGGGATCTTAAAAGCTAGCAAGCTGCCATCTAGATGCAACGATGGGTCTGTCCTCATCAAGAGCAAAGAAGAAAGAAGAAAACCAAAATTAATGGAAACAACCTAGCGACTGGTACACCATCTGATCTGCAACCTATACAACTATGAGACCAGAAGAACTAGATGGTGCCCGGCTACCACTGTCATCCACTTGGAAGGGATGTAGGAGATCCTGCATAGAGAGGGAGAACAATGTGGAACAAAACTCAAAATCATTTGGAGGGAAAAAAAAAAAAAGAAGGTGAGGACCAGGTTTACTGGTCCAATAGAGCCTGGTGGAACCACTGAGCCTATGGCCCCTAGCTGCCCTTCAGGTCTGGAATTGAACCCACAACTGTGGTTGCCAGCCAAACAATGTACAGGCATGTGAGTTAAACATTTACCTCAAGTAGACACACACCCTGGAGAGAACAATCATGAGAGAAGGAAGGGCTTCTTATGCACAGGGAGACAGCTCAGGGTGCAGGAGAGTATGGAGGGATGGTCACTGGGAAGAGGTAACTATGGGGAGGAAGTGGGAGGGGAGCTGTTGCATTGTGGTAAACTGTGGTCAATGACATGAGACAAAGTGTATGTGAACTGCTGTATGGAAAGTGAATTTGCTCTGTAAATCTTCACCCAAATCACAATTAAAAAAAAAAAAAAAAAAAGAATTAGCCAGGCTCAGTCACGCTGAAGTTCAGGAGTAAGTCAAGTACGTTTGATGGTAGACGGGTGTGTGTGCATGTGTATGTGCATGCTATTGTGTGTTGTTGATGGTAGAGGTGTGTGTGCATGTGTGCATACACGTGTTGTTGGGTGTTGTTGATGGTAGCGGTGTGTGTTGTTACTGTTAGGAATTTTTGGTGGTAGAGGTATGTGTGCACACACGTGTGTGTGTCTGTTGTTGTTAGATGTTGTTGATGGGAGAGGGGTATGTGTGTGTGTGTGTGTTGTTATTATTGGGTGCTATCCAGTCAATTTCAACTCACAGTGACCCCATGGGACAGAGTGGGACTGCCCTGTTGGCAGACATCTTTGTGGGAGCAGATGGCCAGGTCTTTCCACTGTGGAGTCACTGGGAATTCCAACTGCTGGTCTTTCAGGACGCAGCTGAGCGCTTTAACTGTTGTGCTACCAGGACTTTTCTTATGTGTGTCTTTCTAATAATTTTGACCCAGTTTCCTTGTTTCTGATGCTCAGGTCACACAACTGGGCAATCAGATGCTTGCAAAAATATCCTCTTTTAATTTTCATTTCATTTCTTAACAAAACCAGTTCACTGTACTCAAGTCTGAAAGGGAGATTACGTCAGTGGATAAAACAAGCTCTAAATGATCACAGTTTTGATATTTTTATGGAAACCCATTGTAAGATGACATGACGCTGGATGAGGGAGCCTCCCCTCAGTTTCCCACCCTTCCTCCCTTCCACTCCCTTCTCTTTCGAGCTGGGAAGCCCCAGTGGTCCCCACGACCCTGTCTCATAGCCCATGGTAGCAGTGCTCCGGGCCCTTCAGCATAAGGGGAAATGGATTCGGTACTTGTCTCTAGAGGAACTGTGAACCCAGTGCTGATACCACCCTTTCCTGGCTCAGTGGGTACCTCAGCTCCAGGGCCTCTGAAGAGACATTAGGAGTGGGCCAAGGGAATCTCTCTGTGGCCCGCCCATGGGGGAAGAGGCAGACAAGCAGCAGAAGGGTGGTCTGAGAGCCACGCTCACGTATGTAACTAGAGGTTGTCTGCCATCTGTCTGACAGGGGCTGCTGTCAGGTGCCGTTGCGTCTGCTCTGAACTCATGGTGACAGAATGAAATGCTGCCCAGGCCTGCGCCACCCTCACAATGGCTGCTGCACTTGAGCCCAGTGTCGCATCCACTGTGTCACTCCACCTTGTTGAAGGTCTTCCTTTTCTTCACAGACTCTCTACTATGAATGATGTCCTTCTCCAGGGACTTGTCCCTCCTGATAGCACGTCCAAAGCATGTGAGATGATGTCTCACCATCCTTGCTTCCAAGGAACATTCTGGCTGTACTTCTCCTAAGACAAATGTGTTGGTTCTTCCAACCATCCGTGGTGTAGCCAATATTCTTTGCTAACTCCCCAATTGCAATGCATTGATTCTTCTCCAGCCTTTGATTTCCACTGTCTGCCTTCCACTTACATATGAGGCGATTCAAGCTACCTTGGCTTGGGACAAGCGTACCTCAGTTTTCCAAGTGGCATATCTGTTCTTATCTGAAAGGGATCTCCTTAAACACCTCACGGAGTCTGTTCTTGATACTTCTTCCTTGAACACAGTCCTCACTGAGCACAAACACAGCATTTAAAATGAGCTCCTCAAGAACAAGCAAGAGAGAAAGAAGGGCTGCTCAGGCACAGGGAGACAGCTCAGGGGGCAGGAGTGCATGGAGCGATGGTCACAGGGAAGCGGTACCTATCGGGAGGAAGTGAGAGAGGAGATGTTGCATTGTGCTAAATAATGGTCAATGTCATGAAACAAAGTGTATGTGATCTGCTGTATGGAAAGTGTATTTGCTCTGTAAATTTTCACCCAAATCACAATAAAAATAAAAATAAAAATAAAAATAAATAAAGTGAGCTCCTCCCTGTGCCTGAGAGGTGGCATCCATGCTGGAGATGGATTCATGAGGGTGTTCATCAGAGCCCTGTGTGAAATAGAGCAAACAGAAAATAACTTAATGAATCCTCCAAAATGGATCGAGAAGTAAGATCACTGTGACGCCCTGACTCCAGAACACTGTGTGCAGTGTGTTTGTATTGAAAACGCATCTGTCCACCTGCTGTTTGTCCTGGGTGCTGCAGGCAGTTTGGGCTTGACTGCTGACTAAAAGGCCGGCTGCCCAAGGCCACCCTGTAGCACTGAGGAAGAAAGGCCTGGCTGTCAGCGTCTGTAAAGATTCAGCCAGGAAAACCTGGTGACACAATTCTGTTCTGTGACACACGGGTCACCATGAGCTGAAATGAAGTCAATGGCAACAGGTTTTTTTTTTTTTTTCTTTTTTCAGTCTGAGAAACGGGAGGTCAGGGTGCAGGATGTTAACCACGATGAACTCCTGGGTGATTTTGTGTTTTACTTCATTTGTGTTAATGAGATTTGTGTGGCTCAGGCCAAAGTTCATTTTAATGGCCTTTGACTCTCCCGTTGATCCAGCCTCACTGGGGAGAGCGCCTGTCCTCCAATGAGTGGCTCCTGCAACTTTGTCCAGTCAGGCGTGTTTGGGGATTCTATCTTAGGCTTCTCTGCTGATCCATCAATTTGTTTGTCTCTCTTTGCAAAAACAAAGACAAGACAAAGACAAAAATACACAGTCCTGACCACATAGGACAGAAAAGAACTGCCCCATAGGGTTTCCAAGAGGCAGACAAGGAGCAGAGGGGTGGTCTGAGAGCCATGCTTACGTATGTAACTAAAGGTTGTCTGTCATCTGTCTGACAGGGGCTGCTGTAAGGTGCTGTTGTGCCTGCTCCGAACTCATGGTGACAGAATGAAATGCTGCCTGGGCCTGCGCCACCCTCACAATGGCTACTGCACTTGAGCCTATTGTCCCATCCACTGTGTCACTCCACCTCGTTGAAGGTCTTCCTTTTCCTCACAGACTCTCTACTGAGATGGCAAGGCTGCCATCTTTATGAAAGCAGGCCACCACACTTTGTTTCTCTGCAGCGGGTTTGTAGGTTCCAACTGCCAACCTCTTAATTAGCAGCTACGAGCTTAACCGCTGCACTGTTGGGACTCCCCTTGTGCTTTGGCTATTCTAGTTGGAGCATTTCACGTATTTTAAATGATAAAAGTATTTTTACTACTATATGAGATTTTATGATGAATTAAAGGAAAGAATTTAGATAAAAAATAAAAAAATTCTTCAGTGTGTTGTGGTTCTCGTGGGAACTGGGGCTGTCCTTGGGTGGTAGCCAGTGCCAGTTGCCCTTGAGTCAGCCCTGGTGACCCTACATGTGTCAGAGTTGACCACCCTCCTGAGTCAGCCCTGGTGACCGTGCACATGTTGGAGTGGACCGCCCTCTATGGGGCTCTCAATGGCTGATAGTCATAAGCAGATCTCCACACCTCTCTTCCGAGGCACCCCTGGGAGGACTTGAATGTGTAACCGTTTGGTTAGCAGCTGAGTGCTTAACCGTTGGCACCACCCAGGGACCCCTGTGGATGATGGAAAGTATGATGAAAATGAGCCACAAGAAGCCATCAGTGGGCACTGCCGCTCATGCGTGGTCCTGAGGTCCCAGAGCCTGATGCACGGGGTCCCCACGGAGGGACCGTGAGGTCAGCATTGGTCCACTGAGGCTGAGCTGTGGAATTGGAAGTGCTGGACGGAAGATGGACCATGAAGGGCAACATTCTCCCAGGAGAACGTCTAGCAGGCTCCCTTCCTCCAGGGAGACTCTGGGCAGGGTTTCCGCCTTGCTTGGGCCCTGGCAGCAGAGACTCAGGGAGAAGGATCCGGAGCACCCCTGAGCCAGCCTGGCGCTGGGGACCTCGGAGCCTCGATGAGGTGGTGCCTTTGTGCCCTGTGCTTGTTACTGGCGTCATCTCTGTGGTAGTTCTCATTCCATCTCTCCTTAATTTTGAACACTGCTGTTAGTTTTAGTTTTTATTTTTAATTTTTGCTTTTATTTTTAATTTTCTTGTTTTAAATCTTATAAAAATGGGAAAAAAAAGCCTAGACAAATAGGTATTACTAAAACTAAGTCCAAAGTGAATGTCCAGGGTGACCCTGGGGACAAGTATTTTTGCCTCTCCGTCCCTGGCTGGCATGAGTCGGGACTGAGGACTGGCTTCTTGCACGAAGCCAGCATGAGCTGGGACCACCACTTTCACAGCTACGTGCTCGTCCTCAGCAAAGCAGATGTGCCTGCTTTGTGACTCAGCAGTTCTATTCTTAAATGAATTCCTAGAGAAACCCTTGCTTATCCAGTGCGGGAAACATGAACAATGGCATTGCTCACAAGAGCAAAAACGGGGGCCGCCCCAAATGTGCAGCGTTGCAAAAAGAGCAGGTCACTCGTGGAGACGACCCTGTGCAAACACAGGGACCATGGCTACAGCCAGCAACGTGGTTGACCACCAGGGAGAGACGGTTGAGTCAAATAAGGAGGCCACGGAAGAAGCCGACACCGTTAGTTTCTTACAGAAAGCTCAATACCATGTGAGGCTCAGTTAGCAAGGAGGGATTCAAGCAGACAGAGTCAAGTTAGAACCTGAGAGAAGAGAATGGTTCCTTCTGGGAGGAACAGGGGACAGCGGTCAGGGAGGGCTCCCCCTGGGTGGATCCAACTGTCAAAGCACTCAGCTGCTGACCCAGAGTCAGGAGGTTTGAGTCCACTCAGACGTGTGTCAGGAGAACGGCCTGGCAGTTTGTTTCTGAAACATCAGCCACTGAAAATCAGGAGCACAGCTCTACTCTGATGCGTTGAGGTCACTGTGTGAGTCAGGATGTACGCAAGGCAGTGGGTTCCCTTATGCGGGTGGAGTGCCCGTGGTGCTTGTGTTACTATTACTGTTGCTGTTGCTATTGAAACTGTGTGACACACGTGGCCTCACACAGTAAATACAAACAAAGCCTCTCCCTCTTAAGGGCAGGAGCTGGGAGTACGGTGGTGGTTCTCATGGACGCTCTGAGTCTGCACCAGGTCCTAGGGCTTTTGCTCCACACTGAGCTGTCAGGCCGGCAGGCCGGCACTCCGGAAGCACTTGTGGTTTACCGGAAATTCAGACTGGACTGGGCACCCTGTATTTGATCTGCTAACTCTGGTAGTCCTCGCCCCGAGGTGGTTCATTTGGGCTCTGACGAATGTGTGGCCGACAATGAGGCCAGTTGGGGTTCCCTCCAAAGAAGCTCCCCAGCCTGACACCCCCTAAAGTACAGGTGACTATCCTCAAATGACAGATTGAATAGGTTGTCCCATCAAGTGAAATCAGCTGACACGTGACTATATGGGCAGCCAGTGCCCATAAACAGACACTACAGTCCCTAGAGGATGGAGTGAAACTGCCCCACAAGGTTCCCAAGGCTGTCAATGTTTATGGAAGCACACTGCCTTATCTTTCTCTTGTGGAACTGCTGGTAGTTTCAAACCACTGACCATTAGGTTAGTGACTGGGTGCTTAACCACTCCTTCACCAGGGCTCCTTAGGGAGCCGTAGTGCCCTGTGGTTGTCACCCAGGGTGGCAAACAATCCACGAAAGACACTGGTAGCATGACAGGGTGCCACTGGCCTGGTGACAGGTGAGGACATGGTGCTGAGTATCCATCACTGTCCTGGCAGATGTCACTGGACCCACTGAGACCGAGGAGAGCAGGGCGGAATGTGAGTGTGGTCTGCTGCCGTGTTGTGGTGTGTCCCAGCCCTAGCAAATGATCCAGGGAAAGGTTACTTGAACTTGGGCTGCTGGTCAGCTGGATATGTGTGTGTTTCTGATACATAGGCTCACTTTATCAATCCTTTGTTTTATAAGAGGGAGACAGGCTGCCTGGAGAAGGCAGAACACGTCATTTAGATTGTAGCAAGAAAGAAGCCTGGGTCAGTGGGGAGACTTTGCTGATTGTGGTTTCCTACTGGGCCAACAGGGAGGAAGAAGCCAGCTCAGGCACTGGCCATGTCCCTGGATTATCGGTCCTGCAGAGTGGAAAGTGTGTTCTGCTCCGTGGATCGGTCCTCTGCCTGTCCTGCTAAGGGCACACTCCACAGTGCTTGTGGACATGTCTTCAGCACTCAAGAAGGCACCTAAAACCCAAACTCGCTGTCACCAGGTCAGTTCCCTCATGACAACACACATGTCACAGAGCAGAACTGAGCGCCATAGGGTTTTTATTGGGGGAATTTGGTCCATTCGGAAGCCAACCGTCAGCTCTTTCTTTTGTAGCACTGCTGCTGTTTGGGTCGGATCACCAGCCTTTTGGTGGGTAGGCAAGTTCGAACCATTGATGCCCCCAGGGACCCTTGTATAAATGTAAGGTACAGGCAATAGTGCTAACAGATATGCCCAAACCTGGCATATCAGGTTTTGATATCAGTGTCTCCTGATCAAAGAGAAAGGGGGCATTGGAGAGGAGGGAAATAGTCCCCCAGGCAGGCTTCAGGGTCCACTTGCTGATAACAAACAAGGACAAGGATGTTGTTGTTGTTGTTATGTGCCGTCGAGTGGGCCCCGACTCATAGAGACCCCTCCTTGGGTTTCCGAGGCAGTATCACTACGGAAGTAGATTGCCCTATCTTCCTTTCAAGGAGTGGCTGGTGGGTTTGAACCGCCAGCCGTCTTGTTAGCAGGCAAGTGTCTTAGCCACTATGCTACCAGAGCTCCCAGGACAAGGATAAGGACAGCAAAAACTACCATTTGCTGACTAACTGCTGCATGCTATGATTTTTCTTTTTACAAAGGTAATTGTGTTTAACTCCTAGAGCAGTCAACTGTAGTAGGAATTAACATCCTCTTTTAGCATAGGGAAACTGAGGCTCTGAGAGGGTGATAAATGTGCCGAGTCACACAGAACAAGTATTGAAGGAGGGGCTCAATCTCAGAACTTTGGGGGCTTGTAGTTCAACTCTCAGGCTGCATGGAGAGTGCAGGGAGCCCCAAGGGAGGGATAGGCAGGAGGCACGTGTATGGGGGAGCTCGTGAGGACTGCGGTGGGGAATGAGAGGGAGAGGATCGGGGTGACCTGTGGGTTTCTGTGGTGCTTTGAGCAGACAGAGGAAACAAGGTTAGAGGACCAGGTGAGGAAGGAAGGTATGAAAACTCAGGTGATGTGATGGAAGACAGGGAAGGCTAGAGGCCAACGTGTAGGATGCGAGGCTGTGAAGCATCATGCATTTCAGGAAAGAAATGTATGCTTTCCCCCAAGGGTTAGAGGTAGTGTTAGGTCTGTCCCATTGAGGAGTTCGTATTTTGTCAAGCAACGTTGCTCTTCTCTGTGCTTTATATATATATATATAGAGAGAGAGAGAGAGAGAGAGAGACATATTCGTGTGCAGTTGTAAGAAAGAATACTGAGAGAGCCCGTGGAAGCACCCCCTGGACCCAGTTTTCCCCGACAGTGACATCTTGCAAAGTACAGGACGATATCATCAAATACCAGGATCCTGATCCTGACAAGCCCTCGTTCAGAGTCCCCAGTGGTGCAAGGACTCATGTGTGTGCACGCACACGTGTGTGCACATGTTTACTGTCCCCACGTGTGTCAGAGCAGAGCTGCCCTGGAGGACGCCCCCGACTATGATTTTTATGGAGCTCTGGTGGCGCAGTGCCTAAGGCATTGGACTGCTAACCAAAAGGCTGACAGTTCAAACCCACCAGCCACTCCTCAGAAGGAAGATGGCAATGGCAGGTCACTAGGTCTTTTCTCCCAAGGAGTTGCTGGGTCCACAGCAGAGCTCATAACCACTGAGCAACCAAAGTTCCTGTGTGCATATTTGCTGTTGTTATGTGCTGTTGAGTCACACCCGACTCATAGTGACCCCTCCTTGGGTTGCCGAGGCAGTATCACTACGGAAGTAGATTGCCCAACCTTCCTTCCAAGGAGTGGCTGGTGGGTTTGAACCACCAGCCTTCTGGTTAGCAGTCAAATGCCTTAGGCACTACTATGCCACCAGAGCTCCTGTGTGCATGTTTATTTCTATGCAATTTCATTCTTTATGTTTTCAAATGTTATATTTCTACTTGAATTTTACTTTTTTCAAACAATTTTATAAATTAAAGGAAAGGGAATCTGAGACTTGATTGACAAAGGGATTAAATATGCATATAAAATTTCCATTAAATTAATGATCTGCAGACCACCTGCTGATCTCTTGTAAAACCTGAGATTACTTAATTGAAAAGGGGACTAGGAGAAAAAAAATTCCACCATAAATGTTAATGGTATAAATGGATTTCTCCTGTCCAAATTATTTAGAGCTAGAATTAAATAAAATGTGGAACCATGACCCTTTCCTCCTGGATATAGAGCCACTGTGAAAATGGATTCTCCTCACAGTACAGATTAGTGCTTAGCAAAGTCATTAATACCAGTAATGTCTGGAGACCAAAAGGGAGCAGGAGTTATTCAACTCTTATTATTCCAAGGACAATACTTTTTCTCATGGTCCTAATCCTAAAATATAATGTGTTTCCCTAGAAATAAAATTGAAAGGATGATGGTGGTGATGATGATGACTGTGATAGCCATGATGGTGATGATGGTGATGATGTTAATGGTGATGGTGGTGATGGTGGTGGTGATGGTGGTGATTGCAATGGTGATGGCTGTGACGATGATGGTGATAGTGGTGAGGGTGATGATGAAGACTGTGGTAGCACTGATGGTGATGGTGATGATGGTGATGGTGGTGGTAATGATGCTGAGGGTGATGATGACTGTGATAGCCATGATGGTGATGGCGGTGGTAATGATGGTGACGATGATGGTGATGGTGGTGGTAATGATGACAATGATGGTACAAAGCAAATGAGAAGCACATAATTTGTGGGGGAAGTTTTCTACCAATACCCAGGGGAGCTTATTTCACGGGAACACATTATCAGATATTTCTGATGGGCCCTCTCCCCCCACCCATCTGGGCAGCCCCTCTGAGGGTTCCTGGGCTCTGCTGTCTGTCTCCTAAGCCCTCACTATGTTAGGTGGTCCAGGTTCCCCTCCAGTTCCTACCATTTGGTTTGCTTCTTCTCCACCCTTTCCTTCAGACTGAGCCCCATGCTACTGGTGATGATGGTGGTGATGGTGCTCGTTTCTGCTTTTGCCCAGATGATGTCACGGATGTTGTTTGTGGCCTGGATGTCTGTCTTGCTGTGGACTCATGTTCACTGGGACCCTCTCTCAGTGTGGTGGCTGGGACTCCTGCTTTCCTCCACTCTGTCCTTCCCTTTGATGGTCTACAAAGTCAAGTGCCTTAAAGAGTTCATTTCCCATCATCCACTGCTTGTGGGAATGTAAAACGGTACAGCCACTGTGGAAAACAGACATATGACTACTCAGAGAACTAAAACTAGAGCTACCATGTGACCGGCAACTCCACTCTAGGTGTCTACATAGAAGCAAAGCAGGAACATAAACAGACCTGTCCACCTATGGTCACTGCAGCACTTTCCACAAGAGCCCACGTGTAGAAACAGCCAAAACTTCCATTGGCAGATGGAAGGAGACACAGAGTGCAGGACATACTTAAAATAGCATCCTTACCCAACCATTGAGAGTTGAAGTCCTGACGCTGCCACAAGGTGAGTGAACCTCAAAAACCTCTGTCTCTCTGTCTCTCTCTGTCACTGCCTCTCTCCTTCCACTGTCTCATAAATCCAGCCAAGGGAACACTTCTGGGCTGTTTTAGCCCCTGCAGGGGTAAGAATCGGTCATGTGGGGGGACGGCGGTGAATGATGTCACTTAGATCCTATGGGGGTCAAGCGTCCTGGTCTCAGAACTCCTGGCGACTCTTCTTCACGTTAGTGAGAATCCCACAGAGATGCTATTGGCAGGGATGATCTCTACAGCATGCAGCATGTTAGAGCCAAGTAAGTGCCAAGTGGACAAAATGCTGTGTGGGTTCACTGTTATGAGTAAGCAAGAAACCGAGAAATTATGAGTGGTCACTGGGGTGGGCAGGAGGAAGGGGGTTTTTGCTTAGAGGGCAGTGGGTTTACGTTAAGTGATTTGGAGAACAGTAGTGAAGCCAGGATGGCAGCACAATGCACACAACAAGAAGAGTGCAACCAGTGTCGCTGGGCTGTCCCTGCACACGTGGTTGTGTTGGCCAGCATCTTGCTATGGGTATGTTCACTGTAAGTTTTTAAAAAGAGTGTATTTACTGCAGCAAAGTCCGTTACTGTGACAGGCTAAGCACTGTGTAAACTGAGCTAGCCTGGCCCTTAGAAGCTGGCTTTGAAGGCTTCCAAAGGAGCCTGGAACTGAGCTTGGAGAGGGAGAGTTGATGACAGAGAAGGCCAAGGTGCTGGGCCATGTTAAGGAGCTATGCCGGCCTTCCTGGTGGGGACATCACCTGTGGAAGACATCTTCCACACAACTATCACTTAGAAAGTGCAGAAGCTACTTTATTTAAGATCTGCATGGGCTTCTCATAAGTAGTCCCCCACTTAGCTCAATAAATCCCCCTGTAAGCATGCAATTCATTATGAGTGAAGATTACCATGGCAATGCAATGATTATCATAATTTCAGAGTGTTTACTGTATATGAATGCTTATTAACATATGCGTTTACCATTGTGCAGCCGATTCCTAAGCCTTCTACTGAGAAAACATTTCAGTGTTGATCTCCTGATCATTACCGTCATAGCCACGACCCCGCAGCAGAGCTGGGAAGTGGCGTGGGATAGCTGAGCCCCTGCGGCCCCTGGATTCTCCTATTTCAGTCCAGATCAGAGGCCTCAGGGTCTCAGGGGACAAGCTCATTTTCAGGACGGCACCGACAATAGCTCTTTCTCCCCCACCCCCATTCTTGTCCATGTGTATAGTGGAATTTTCCAGATGTGACATGAAGTCGGACGACCAAGTGGCACTGCTGGCGAAGGGACTGAGCTTGCGTATTCTTGGCTTTCACATGTCTAACATGCTGCATGCTGTAGAGATCATCCCTGTCAACGGCATCTCTGTGGGATTCTCTCTAACGTGAAGAAGCGTCGCTAGGAGTTCTGAGACCGGGAGCCTTGACCCATCCTTACAGAGGCTAAAACAGCCCAAGAGTGTTCCCTTGGCTGGATTTATGAGACAGTGTAAAGGACAGAGGCAGTGACAGAGAGAGAGAGAGAGACAGACAGACAAACAGAGGGAGAGACAGACAGAGAGATAGGGAGATGCTAGTTTGGATTCTGCACTTGTTAGCTATTCCTGTAAAACAAACAAACCAAAAACCAAACACGTGGCTACAGATTTCATTCAGACTCGTGGTGACCTCATGTATCACACAGTAGAACTGCTCCATTGGTTTTCTAGTCTGTAATCTTTATGGAAGCAGATTTCCAGGTCTTTCTTCTGTGGCCCCACTGGGTGGGTTCAAAGCACCGATCTTTATGTTAACAGCCGAGTGCCCACTGTCTGTGCTATACAGGGACCCTGCTTGTGTAACTAAGCACTCTAAACCTAACAGCTTAAAGCTTTGGCTCTGGGGTTGGCTCTTTGGCTTGGGTTCATCCGTGGTCTCTCTGCTGCCCTGGTCTCAGCGGGGCTCTCCCTTCCCTTAGTGGCTGACTGCAGGTTGCCTAGGTAACTCTGCTTGCGAGCTTGGCTGGCTGTTGGCTGCAGTATCTTGGCTCTTCTTCCCTGTCTCTCCTGCCCCTGAAGGCCAGCCAGGGCTTGCTCTTACAGCAAAGGCAGGGGCCCTGTAGGACAAGCAAAAACCCATGAGGCTTCTCGAAGCTTCTTGGAACTGGCATGCTAGTACTTCTGCCACATTCTGTGGGACTTAGCAACTCTCAGGCCAGACTAGATTCAAGGGGCAAGGAACTGGCCCTGGCGGAGCTGACAAACCACATTGCAGAGGGCACGTGGACAGGGCTAAGTGGGGCCATTTTGGCAAACGGTCTACTGCCAAGCCTGACCTCTGGCTCCTCATTGTTCACTCATGACCTCAGCCCCATCCTCCTCTAAGAGGTCAAACCGACTACCATGGCCCCGACAGCCATTTTCTGTGTTGAGCAATTGTGATGGGCAAGACAGCCACATGTGGTCTCCAGAACATGAACTCTGATGCACTTCTAATGCATGTGGCATTATTTCTAAGAAACATGTCTGGAATTACCACCTCTTTTTCTCCCCATCAGAGACAGTTCAGGCTCTTAAAAGGCCTCTGAGATGCATATCATGTTGACAGAATTTGAACATGAACCACAACATGCACCTGTGTGTTCTGACTCATGTACTTGGACAGCCAAGTCCACGGCTTTGTGTCAGACCCTCCTCTTGCTTGGAGAAGCCCTTCCCCTTTGTTCTTTGAAATGTAGAGGCAGCTGTAAAGTGGGCAGGGGGATGCAAAATCTTTGAGTAGCAAGAAAAGTCTTTTCTTAGTGGCAGAGTGGGGCCTTAAAGGTGATGCCGATGTAGCAGATGGCATTGGTGCTCAACTAGATGGGCAAGCCCTCCTGGCTGATCACAGTGGCACCATGGCCAGAGACCACCAGTGTGAGAAAATAAAAGAAGGAAAAAGAATGTCCATCTCTGCAAGTTTTTTCTTTCTGAAATGGCAGAGTTTGGGGTTTCAAATAAAGGTTGGCATTTGTAGATACCATGTTGTCTGCTCCCATCAAACCCCAATTTCCAGTTCTCTCTTGTCTCTTGTGCCAGTCAGCCCCAATGACAAAACATTGGAATCAGGAGATTCCATGAAAGCACCCTGGAAGTGAATTGCTTCTCACAGAGCTGTAATTCAAGGAAATTCCCCAGAGGAGTTTAGTGCTCAGAAATTACAAGCCTGTTCTACAGGAGTGCCATAGCTGTGCCTTCCGGACGGTGCTCCTGGACTCAGGAAGGATGCTGAGATTAAGACTGATTCGTTGCCTCCAGCTGTAGGGGGTGAAATACGCCCTGGTATCTCGAGGACCCATCCATCTGAGTTGCCACATGTCCGATCCACAGCGGCCGGTGGATTTATCACGCCGGCAGGGAATGCAGCCAGGGCTTGCTCTCCACCTCCTGCCTCGAGATCCCCAATGCACTGCTGGAGACTTTTGGCTGTCTCACCTGGTTCTGTCCATAAATCTGAGAGAATAGTCACTTGATTTGCTATTGATTTCCCCACCGGTTACTTGACGCTGCACTTCCAGTGATAGGAGTTCAGAGAGGAAATCTGGGGTAAGGAAACAAGTTGCCAATATCGGGAGATTGAAGGGGTCACTCTCTCTTACTGCTGAAAACTCACTATCACAGTTGAAGGAGTTTTATGGGCACCATTGCCCTGCACAGAAGAGGAGAGGAAGGGGTGTGGGCAGTGGGGCTGGACAGCTCTGGCTTCTTTAGGAGCGGGGCTGTGTCCACACCGTGAGGTTGGAATCCTGCAGGTGCTGGTGAAAGATAGCACTCAAAAGCTTCCTCCCATATCTTCACAACCATTACTGACTTTACCTAAATGTGTCCCAACATACAAGGTTTCCATACCCTGTGGGTTGGGCATTGGGAAAACCTGGAATAGCCTGAGGGAATCTAAAGAGTGAGTTTGGCTTTTTTAGGATTCTGGCATTGGAAAACATCTGACCTGGAATTCCTGGACCACTGGCAGGAGATGTGAATGTTTAGATTCATTTTTGGGAGTGAGCTCTGCTAAAAATCGGAGAAGAATGAACCATCTCTGCCAACTGCAAACAAAGCTTGAAAGTTTGAAGTTGGAATCCTGCCTTGCCTTTGGATTTATAGATGCCATAGTTCATAACACCATCAGTCAAAATGAACCAGCCTCTTCACAGGGAAAACCAGCTTGACACATCTCTCTTACTTAGCCCACCAACTGTTCTCATTCACTGGACTTGCCTTCAAACAAGCACACATGTAAACACCCAGCCAGCTGCCTTTGCCCACTCTTGGCTCCCCATGTGTGCTGAGTGGACCAGCTTCACTGGGTCATCGAGGCTGTGACCTTTGGAAGCAGATCCCAGGACTTGGCTAAGTTACAGAAATTCTTTCTCTATCTGCAATCTCATCAAACAGGCTCTCACACCATTTTCTAGTTTCTGTATAAGAAAGGAGCCCAGTGATTAAGTGCTACAGTTCAGCATTTAGCTGCTAATTGAAAAGTTGGTGGTTCGAACCCACCCAGTGGCTCTGGGAGAAAAGACCCAGTAACCTGTTTCTGTAAAGATGACAGCTGGAAACCCCGTGGGAGAATTTCACTCTGTCACACGCTGTCGCTGAGTCTAAACCAACTTGGCGGCACACAACAACATGTGTAAAACGTATGTTCTCTGGCAGAATTTTGGATATTTGAATTAAGAATTGAAGAATTCTTTAAAAAGAGTTGGAGCAGTGAGACTTTGGAATTTTACACCCATTTTCCTGGGGAGCTTGCTGACTCCACGCTAATGGGATCCACTCTCCGTGCTGCTAATTCCCCCCCCCCATCCTACGCAGGGTCACAGGCATCCCCAGCCCTCCTCCTCCCAGCAGCACACCTGCATGCCCTTTGACCAGCATCTGGTGAGCATCTTGGAGATGGCACCAGATCTGAAAGAACACGTTTAGGTGCTTGAGGTTTCTCATATCTGTGATTAAATACCTGGGAACACATATTTAGAAAATTCACTCCTCAGGCAGCGTGGTTTCAGATGTGAATCCCTAAATTTCAGGAACATGGAAGACGTGGGATTTTGAGACTCATCTGCACATCTGGTGTGTGCAGACTCAAGGGGCTGTGACCCAATCGGCAGAACCACTGAGCTCTGTCAGTTTGCCTTTGCTTCTGGAGAAGCTTTCCATGAACTTCTCTCTTCTTCTGCAAGGCAGCCTTGCCCCAGAGAACCGGAAGGAGAGGAGGGGCCCAGTAACCTTAGTTCAGCAGGTGGTGACCCCCAGAAGCTCTTCTCTCCTCTGATGATGAGGTCTCCAGCACGTGCCCTGTTGGGGGAATGACAGGGAGGGCCATGGAAAGGGTCCTCGTTTTTCAAATCACTTATTAGACACTCCATTTGTAAATGGCAAAGATGGTCTGATCTTGGATGCTGGCTGTTCACATGGTCTGAGAATCCTTCCATTTAAAAGAGAAGCACCTGACCATCAAACCTTCCCTCTGGAATAGTTCCTGGCTTGGACTGGAGCGGGAAGGTGGGAAAATATCACTGCTTCCCCCTCGGGGTAGAATTGCTGCTATTTTCTTCACCAATCCCCCTTCTGTTGCTGAAGTAGCCAAGCTCTGAACATGTCCTGGAAAGCAGCATGAATGGCGTGTGTTGCTTTTCAAAATACAAAGTCAGAGTTCTAATATCTCCACTGGCCATCTTAGTGCTCCCTCGTGGGTCAATGGTGAGTGCTTGGTGGCTAACCGAAAGCTTGGTGACTCAAAGCCACTCATAGGAATGGAGGGAGAAAGACCCGGTGACCCACTTCCATGAAGATCACGGCTCAGGAAACCCTCCAGGGCAGTCCTATCTGGTCACATGAGTTCCCATGAGACAAAGCTCAGCTCAGTGGCTGCCAGCAAAGACAGCGCTCCTCGGATCTTGATATGGAACGTGCAGGGAGCACAGTCTGGAGCTGAAGACACAGCTCAGGTTGCATGCCAGCCACTTGGAGCTTTTGAGCTCTCAGCGCCTCAGTTTCCGCATTGGAAAATGGGAATAATTACAATTACAGGTCTACTGTGCTGATGAAAATGAGGTGTGACCCCATCACAAGTGACTGGCATGAAGAAGAAGGCATGGGCTTGTCTAGGTGAAAAGATGCTGAGTGACGTAGCAGGCCAACACCGTTTACACATGTTGCCTGAATGGTGTTTGAATAAACCAAACATAAAAAAACATCGTTGGGGTATTTTGGGAAATTTCAGTATGAAATGGCTATTTGATGATATGAAGCACATATGTTAATCTTGTTAAGTGTAATAACGGTATGGTGGTTTCAAGTAAGAGTCTTTAAAAAAGAAAGAGAAGTGGGATATGCTGGAGGTTATTAGGGGCCATCAAGGTCAAGTCAGTTCGTACTCATAGTGATCCGTGTCATGGACTAGAACTGTCCCAGAGGGTTTCCTGGGCTGTCATCATAACAGAAGCACACCACCAAGTGGGTTCTGCTGCTGGTGGGTTTGAACCACCAACCTTCCAGTTAGCCGCTGAGTGCTGAACCATTTATGCCACCAGGACTCTGAAGTATTAAACTGGAGAGAAATTCCCATCTTGTCAGTAATCATCTCGAAAATACTTAAAGAATCAAAAAAACAGCTGGAGAAAACGTGGCTCATCAAGGTTCCATCGAGGTTCTGTCAAGGTCAAGGTCAAGGTGGCGCATGGAGAATCATTATGCTCTTCTCTGTTCTCGGGTGTCCGCAACACTGTTTCATAATGAGGAGTTGGGAACGATGTTGTCCATGTGCTCTGACTCTAGAACATGCCAGGCACTCCAGCATAGTGTCTCACTCGTCCGTTGGCTGGTCAGCACACATATATGTTGATTGCTCTTCTTTTTGAAGTATCTGGGTGGTGCCATGGCTAATGAACTCTGCTGCTAACTGGAAGGTTGGGTGTTCAAGTCCACCTACAGGTGTCTCAGAAAGGAAGTTCGGTGATCTATTTCCAAATAGAAGCCAATGGAACCTTCCTGGATCCAAACACTGTGTGGTCTGACTCACATGGTCTGGACATGTCATCAGGAGGGATCCCTCACAGGAGGACGGTGTTGTGCTTGGTGAGATGGAGGATCAGTGAGGACAAGGAAGACCCTCAGAGAGATGGGTTGGCACAGTAGCCACAGCGATGGATGTGAACATGCTGGTGGCCGTGAAGATGACATGGAGCAGGCAACGTTTAATTCTATTGCACATAAGGTCACCGTGAGTGGATGCTGGCTTGACGGCAGCTATCTCTCTATTCTAGATAGTATTTGCACTCACTTTAATTACAATAATATGTGAAGATCTTTGTAAGACACATTTGAGAAGGCTGGAAGCAAAGGCCTTGCTCAGGGAGACATCACCACTACTGTTGTTAAAATGTTCCCTGGGTGTGTGCACGCCTTCTGGAAAATCTGCTGTTCTTAGGATCCTTTTTTGTGGGGGGTCTGCTCTTAGGCTCACTCCAGCAGTCTACCCCTTTTTTTTTGGTCACAGAACCCCACTCTCCATGGGAAGCCCCCCACTCCACTCTTCATGGTGTTTGTAATGGACTGAGTCAAGCCCCTGACTCAGCAGTCACATGCTCTGGCTGTGACCGTGGTGAGCACCACAGGGAGAGTTTAGGTGTGGCCCCACAACCTCCTCATCTGATTGAAACAAGTCATGAGGCTTTTGCCAGCCTTCCTGAATGAGGCTAAGTCACAGGGCCTGGCCCTCCTGGTGCCCTCCTGCCAAAGCCAGGTACTCAGCTCTGTGACAAAGCAGCCACAGGACAGTGGTGCCTTAGTGGTAGAATTCTCACCATCCACGCAGAAGACCCAGACTCAATTCCCAGCCAATGCACCTCATACAAAGTCCCCACCCATCTGTCGGTGGAGGCTTAGGGGTTGCTGGGATGCTGGGCAGGTTTCAGTGGACCTTCCAGACTCCCGTGCACCAGGAACAAGGGCCTGGGTATCCACTTCTGAAAATCAGCCAGAGAGGGCCCTCTGCAGCATGCTGGTCCGCCCACAGCCAATCGTGGGGACAGCACAGGACCAGGCATGCATGGTCTGTTCTGTTGTGAAGGGGGCTCTCCATGGGTGGGGGCCAACTTGAAAGCAGCTAACAACAAGAAGAGAATTCAAAGAGATAAAGTCAGCATACTGTCTGCATCAACTGCTGCTGTTGTTGTTGTTGTTATGTGCTGTCGAGTCGGACCCAACTCATAGCAACACCTCCTTGGGTTTCCGAGGCAGTATCACTACGAAAGTAGATTGCCCCATCTTCCTTTCAAGGAGTGGCTGGTGGGTTTGAACTGCCAGCCTTCTGAGTAGCAGTCAAGTGCCTTAGCCACTATGCTACCAGAGCTTCTCTGCATCAACTAGGTCCCCCCAAAATAGAGGCAGTAGGTGGGCCCTCGGGGTGCACATGGGCAGGAGAGCCAATGGTCTGGTGCCTGCATGGGGCATGTGCACTATAAAATGTCTGAATGGATGGAGGGGCTGTGGTGGATACATCATGGGTGGACAGATAGATGGATGGTACCATCACAGAGAAATGACAGTGGTGGTAGTGTCTGATGTTTTATGTGTCTGCTAATTCAGAGAATTCCTGGTGGTCCATCTTTCCTGCCTGGGGCTCTTGGTGCCTCCATGCATAGTCTTGAAAACAGAAGCCCACTGCTATCATCATGAGCTAAGACCAAGACCCACCTTGTTGCTGTGGCTGTAGCCACTGAGTAGGCTCTAACTCACAGAAGCCCCACGACAGTAGGACAGAACACTGCCTGGTCCGGCACCACCTTCATGACTACTGGTGTGGGCAGTCCACTCACTGCTGGGGCCATTGAGCTAATCTGTCTCACAGAGGGTTTCCCTTGTTTTCACAGACCCTCTGCTTTACCGTGGTGTCCTTTTCAGCCCTTAGTCTTTCCTGATGACATGTCCAGATTAAGCAGGTTGAAGGTGCAGATCTGGGCAGTGTTTGGTTCTGTTGCAAGTGAGGTTGCAATGCGTCCAAGACTGACTTGCACCCAGACAGTGTCTCAGTCTTGTTTCCTTTCCACTCAGGAAGAACTCTACAGAGAGTCTTTCTCCCCATCTGTCTGGTCAGGTCAGGAGTCACACAGGGCACCAGCTGACCAACACCAGCTCCCTTCTGGCCATGGACCTGGAAGGTGAAGAGTGGGAGCTCCCCATGACACAGAACCTTACCCCTGAACACCCTCTGTGAGTGTGTGCGTGTGGCCCAAGTGGAGCACAGAACTCCCGGATTTTGCAATTCCATCTCCACGCTCCTTCACCAGAGCTGCTTTCCTTCATCCAAATCCTCCCTGAGGTGACAGACACCTCAGGGAACACAGCAGCTCAGGCTTTCCAGCTGCAGATCACAGGCGGGGCACGTGGATCACAGGTGGGGCACGCGGTGTCGGCCTGCACCCGTCATGTTTCATTACTGGGCGCCGTCTCCCGGCAGGAACACGGCCCACGGTGTCAGCTGGGAAAAAAAAAAGCAAGAAGAGGAAAACAAATCATCTCACAACCGCTCAAGTTTAGCAAAGTCAGACTTTTGAGAACAGAATGTTCTTCATGGGTAAAAGAAGATGCACATCAACATTCAGAGACCTCAGGCTTTCTGGCTGGATTTGCAGGTGGAGGAGCTGGGGGAGCTTCAAATGCTCTCAGGTCTATCTCCTTGAGCTTTTAAAAGCCTGGTAGCTGTCCAGACGCACGGCACCGTGTTTCCACACACCTGCACGGGAATGGTTGTGGCTGGGGAACGTGCCTGGCCCAGCCCCGCACTGAGCCCAGTGAACAATCGGGGCGTGTGGGGAAGGCACCTGGAATTGCAGGGTTTTACTGATGTTGACAGTGCAGCTAAGCGCACACCATTCAGTGATGTCACCTCGATTGCCTCCTTCAAGTTGCACAGCGCTTCTCTCCCTCCTTTTCAGGTTTGGGCCTCTCCCGTCAGCATGAAGCCATCATCCCTTCAGCTTCCTGACTCACCTGTCCGGTGGCTGCTTCCAATTCCATCCCATTTACCGAGTCCCTTTCAAAGAGCACAGTGCTAGTCACGGACTTCTTTCCTCGTTAGTCTGGACCGCTCTTGGATGTAAAGAAGGCTCCAGAGAGATTTTTGGTTTAAGATTTCAGGGTGAAAGGTTATCTCTGAGTGGTAGTTTTGGGGGTCCATGCAGCCTCAGTGGTCCCAGAAATGCATGCCCATTTTAACACACTCCACCACACATTTGATGCACGCTCATGTGTAAGAACCACAGATGTACCACACGCCAGTGTCCTCTTCTCTCTCTCTTCTCCCTGACTGGGGAGCCTACCACACACCCTAAATGGAATGAGGTCAGCCCCTTCATAGCTACGTGATGTTGGGCATGATGCTGTCCTTTCTGAGTCCCGGGAATAGAACTGTCACCCATAAATGGGGCGTGATGGGTGTCTGCCACCTTCCCCACCAATGGCATCCCCGGCAATGCTGCTGCATTTCCTCACATGCTGTCAAAGGCTTCCCAGGGCGGCTGCGGTTGCCTGACAGGGAGGATCCCGTGAGCATCTCTCCACAGCCTCATAGTTAGCACAGGGCTGCTGGACGAAAGCTACTCCTGTCCAATATCAATGGTGGATTATAGTGACAACAGGTGGCTGCTGGGAGAGGAAGGTCCACCGGACACCTAGGAGTGGCAGGGATGACCTGCGAGTGCTCTGGCCTTTCATCTCTGCCACCGGTGATGGCTGCACATCTCCTTGGACACCACTGTAAGGGGACAAACAGTGAGTAGAAACCACACAGTGGCGGACACAGAGAAGAGCAGACCTCAGATTCCACACGACCACACTGTGACTTGTCGGTTATTACGACAGCGAGGGGAGGGGAGTGCGTAAGATAGCATGACCTGTCCATGCTCACTTCACCAGGAGCTGTGGGCTGTGGTCACAGGGTGGTCAGTGGCTGATGTTCCTGATGTTGAGCTCCAGGCCTTCCTCCCGGCACTAGGAGGACTGGAACCTACAACCTTTGGGTAAGTTCACTGTACACAGCCCAGGAACTCCTCACCCACTCCCAGCGATTCCAATTCATGGAGACCCCGTGTGACAGAGGGGCACTGCTCTATATCCTGTCTCATGGTGACATCATGTGATGGAGGGAGATTGCTCCATACTCTGTCTCACAGTGACATCATGGAACATATGGGGCCTGCTCCATATTCCGACTCACGGTGACCCCATGTGACAGAGGGGGACTCTCCACAGGATTTTTTCAGCTGTAGTCTTTCTGGAAGCAGATGGCTGGCCCTTTCTTTCCTAGCTCTTCTCGGTCGGGTTGAACCAACACCCTTTAGGTTAGTGGCCGATCACAAACCATTTTGCTGCCTGGGGTCCTTCAGGGACTCCGTAGCACTTCATGAAGGCCAGGCTGAGAGCTAAGCCCTTTGAGGTTGGGAATATTATAGTTTCTGATTTACTGATGAGGAAACTGAAGCTCAGAGGGCTTCAACGACTTGCCCAGAGTCACCCAGCAAGGAAGTGGTGATGCCGGCTAAGGCACTCTGTCGGCTGACTCTGGTCCCCAGTGTGTCACATGGGGATGGGACATCCAGTGTGGGGATGGGAGGGGCTGTTAGCTTTTTCCAGAAAGGGTGCAGCATGTGTGCAGCATGGGTGGTCCTTCACAGAATGCCTGAGTGTTTGCAGCAGGAGGCAACATGTAAGTCAGATTAGAAGCGTGGTTGCCATGGCAACAGGAGAGTACACTTTCATGCAAAGCAATGTAATAGATGGGGAAATGTTCACATCCTCGCAGGAGCACTGTACTTGAGACCTAAGATTCCTCTAGCCGGCAGGGGCAAATAGGTGCCTGTCAGAGACCCGGGCCTCCCCCTACGCCCCTCTCAACCTTGGCTGGGCAAGGGCCAGCATCCAGGAAGGTGCCCTCTGGAGGAGGCTTGGGGTCCATGGAGGCCCCTTCCTAGGAACCATGAAGCCACTTTCCCAGGGGCCCTGGAAACCGCTTTCATCCTGTGGCGGGGGCAGACTCTGCTGCATCCCGGTGGAGAGCAAGGAGAAGCCAAGCCTTGCCTGGCCCCTGCAGTACCTCCTTCTACTGGGTCTCAGCCCTGCTATCGAGACCCAGGGGCACACCTTTTGACCATGAAAACTTTGACTAAGTGCCTGTCACCTTCTGCTACCGACTCAGCTTCTGGAGCGGCGCTGGGAGCCAGTGAGGTTCATTCCATCTGCCTGTTCCCATGCCCCCTGCACATGGACACTGGTTTCTGCTGTCCGTCCCTGTCTCTCCCTGCGGGGATGGAAGCCGGCAGACACGGCATCTTTGCAGCTTTGCCTGCTGACCTGCCTTCACTGCCCATTGTGAAGCCATGGTCCACATGCACGGCAATGAAGGAAGGCTTTGTGCTGTTTCCACACTGGCCTCCCCGGTAGACCAAGCAGGAATCTTGCTCAGATTTATCTACAGAGGGAAGAAAATAGACAGTCGCAGTGAGCCTTCCCAGCCCACTCACAGAACCCCAATCTGCTTCCTTAAGAGCTTGAGTTTTCCACTTAGGATTAATAGCCATTCAGCTGGGGTCCTACGTGTTGTAATTGACTCCATGGTACCCAACAACAGCACATACCAAGTGTTTCACTTATCCATTTGATTTCTCTTT
Organism: Orycteropus afer afer; assembly: GCF_000298275.1. NCBI lineage: Eukaryota > Metazoa > Chordata > Mammalia > Tubulidentata > Orycteropodidae > Orycteropus > Orycteropus afer. The sequence goes on from NW_006922169.1 coordinate 1,012,220, forward strand.
GTCATATGAGGAGCCCTGGCAGTGCAAGCAGTTGAGTGCTCTGCTGCTAATTGAAGAGCCAGTGGTTCCTACACCCCCACCCCCGCCCCCACACCATGGCTCCCTGGAAGAAAGACACAGTGGTCTGCTCCTGGAAAGATGACAGCCTGGAAAACCTGGTGGGCCTGTTCTACTCTGTTGCATGGGGTCACAATGAGTCAGCATCCACTCGATGGCACCAGCAACAGTGGTGAAATCATGAGTTCTAAGAGGCAGGGGATTTTTTAGTTTTGTTGATTTCTTTGTTCCAAGAATGCCCTACAAGTTAGTAAGACAACCATAAATGCTTGCTGAAGGAATGACTGACTAACTGAATTAATGGATCAACTTAGATTGGTTCCCTAAGCAGTCATGGTCTCAGAGGGTTTGTGCAAAGGGTAGTTCCTGGCATGGGTGTTGGAGTTGACCCAAACTCATTGCTGTTGACTTGATTCCAACTCATGGGGACCTTATAAGACAGAGTAGAACTGCTCCATGGGTTTTCCTGGGCTGTGTCTCTGGGGGAGCAGATCAACAGCTATTTTCTCACATAGAGCTGCTGATGGGCTCAAATCACTGACCTTACATCTGGCAGCTGAGCACTTAACCATTGTGTCACCTATGCATTGCTGTGGCGTTGATTCCAAGTCACAGAGACTCTAAAAGACAGAGTAAAACTGCCTGTAGGGTTTCTAAGGCTGTAATATTTACAGAAGCAGACTGCTGCATCTTTCTCCTGCTGAGTGGCTGGTGGGTTTGAACGACCAATCTTTTGGGTAGCAGCTGAGCACTTTACTGACCTCACCACCGGACTTCCTTGTGGAGCTGGCCCACTGAGGTCCAAGTCTGAAGTCTACCACTTTCTTGCCAACACTCCCCTGGGCAAGTGACATCATGGGTCTGAGCCTTGTTTTCCCTGTCAACAAATGGGGGAGTAGGAGATCCTACCTCCCAGGGGTGTGTTGTGAGTGACATGAATAGCTGCATGTAAGAAACACAGCACTCTGCCAAACTCGTCTTAATTGATTGCCAATATCACTTTTTTCTTTCTTTCTTTCTTTCTTTTACTGCCTAAACAAAACAAACCAATAAACAAACCAACCCAAACCCGCAGGGACCCCAGAACAGCTGAGTTGTGGGCTGGTTCTTATAGGGGCATCTTGTTATTACCGTTATTATCTAAAGCTCCGTGATCTAGAAACAAAGCCAAGCCCCAGGTTCATTTCTGTGGAACATGCTGAGACCCGGCTTCATACTTGTCACAGAAGCTCTTCTCGGTGTTTAGTAGGTGGGAAGATGCCTGATGTTTATATTTGTGGAGTCATATATTCCCGTGTCATCTGAGCCAAACAGCACCTGCCAATGGTGCCAACCATCTCAGACTCTCTGGAGCCAAGTCCTGCATCTTGCTGCGGAGTGTCCCGAGTGGTCCAGCATGCTCACAGAAGCAGATGAACTGTACGCTCCTGCATGTGTATGGACACGCACAGATGCAGGTACTGTATGCCCACAGGTGTACTGGGGCCATACCACCATAGCAAGGGAGACCTGGGGACAGGAGGGATGTCCTAATGTGACAAGAAATGACAATGGAAGCAAAGTCAGGGTGCAGATGGGAAGTGTGAGTGTGACTGTTGGGGCCCTGGCCATCCCCTAGAGGGAGCTCTGCCTCTGGCCACCACTTCCACCAGTCCTTTCTGTCCTCCTGCCTTGGGCCTTTGCTCAAGTCATCCCTCATTGGGGAACACTCCTCCTTCTTCTCTTCACTGGGATCACTCTCACTCATTCCTCCAATCTTAACTCAAGGGACACTTTCTCCAGGAAGTCTTCCGACTCTCTGCCTAGGTTGAATTCCCATTGCATGACTTGGAGTCCAACACCCTTCTCCTTGGTGAGACTATGGTTCCCAGTGGTTTGATCAGACACTAGTGTGGTTGCTATTCCATAATGTAATGTAATGTGATGTAATCACCTTCTATAATGTAATCTAATGTAATCTAAAGTAACCACCGTATGTAATGTGATATAATTACCTTCCATAGTGTAATGCAATGCAATGCAATATTACCACTGCCCATAGGGCAGATTATGCACTTGCTAGTGCCCACGATTACATGATCCAATCCCTGGAGGTAAGCTCTCCCTATTAAATATATCTCACTGGTTCTCTTTATCCAGAGAACTCTGAGGAAGACAGTGTGGTTGTGGGGCTGGCTCCCCTCCAGGCCTTCTGGTCTACAGGGCAGGTATGGGGCTGGATCTTCGGCACAGCCTGGTCTCAGCCCTATAGAGCTGAGCACACAGCTGACGCCCATGGTGCTTCTTGAACGGACTAGCATGTCTGCAACAGAGGACGGATCTGGTTAGTCCTCCATCTGTCGCAAGTCAGTTTGTGTTTCAGTAAATATGGCTTTTTGTTTGTTTTCACAATTGTTGCCTTTTATTATCAATATCTCTGTGAATCTGATCTTTGAGCATCTGAGTGAAAATCTGAGATTGGTATCAGCAAATTATGTGTTGGAAACTGTATGTGGTATGTATGACAGTGTTTGTGGTATGTAGCACACCATGTGTGGTATGTAGGACACAGTGTGTGGTACTTAAGACACCATGAGTGGTACATATGACACCATGTGTGGCATGTAGGACACTCTGTATGGTACTATGACACCATATGTGGTATGTAGGACACCATGTGTGTTACTTAAGACACCATGTGTGGCACATAAGACATCATGTATGACACACAGGAAACCACATGTGGTACACATGATGCGATGTGTTGTATGTAGGACACTGTGTGGTACTTAAGACACCATGTGTGGTATATAGGACAACATGTATAGTTCATAGGACACCATGTGCAGTAGTATGACACCATATATGTATGCATGACACTGCATTTGATATGTATGACACCACATGTGGTACATAGGGCACTGTGTATGGTAGTATGACACCATATGTGGTACGTATGACACTGTACATGGTACTTAAAAGACTGTGTGTGGTACGTGTTACTAACAATAAGATGGACAAAACAGACAGACTGTCTGTCATAAGTGTGGTTCCTTGTAGCTCAAATACTTCATAATTCACAGACTATCCCTAGGTGGGAAATGCAGATATCTCTAAATGCCTATCCATCAGGTACAGAGAATAGAAGGAAGGGTGAATGTGAGTTGAGGATGTGTGACAGAGGGTCCCACTTGTCTGTGAGGTTTATGGGTATGAGCAGCACTGAATCTCATTCATGTCTCTCTGAGCTCTGGTGACCAGTGGAAGGATGTGCTCACTGCAGCCATGACCACCGCTGCCAGGAAGTGGTCTGGAGGGGTCCTTGGTGGGCGCTGTGCACCCAGCCACAGGTGGCAACACTTGCTATTTCTGTTCCTGGTCTTTTTCCCTGTCCACAAGCCTTGGCCGGTAACCAAGCTGGATGCCTCTTGGACCTCAGGCTCTCAGTGCACATGTGGCTGAGAGAAGCACAGAGATGGCAGCCCTTGCTGGGGCATGCTGGGGGTCCTGGGATGGCGGCCTTTAGTGGGACATGCTGGGAGTACTGGGACGGCAGCCCTCGCTGGGGCATGCTGGGTCTGCTGGGATGGCTGCCCTCGCTGGGGCATGCTGGGGGTGGGAGGCACATTCTTCATGTTGTGCTGAAGTGGGCTTCTCTGTCTCCCACTCTCTGGGCCAGTGGGTCTCCAAAGACAGTGATAAGTTGAAGATAATTCAGGAGGAACAACTGTGGAGTCCTTTCCACAGAGTCCTGCCTGTCACTAGGGCAGCTTCCCAGCCCCAGCTGAAGACAAGAGAATGTAATTAATTAAAAACAGTTAACTAATTAAAACTGAGTCCCTCTCCCTCCATAAATTAAAAGTGTTTACTTTTATTTTGGTGAATGGGAGATTTTATTGGGAGAGAAGCATAATGAAACCGTGTTACCAGGTTACCCAGCACTTGCACCTCGTGGTCACTCACCTCCCAGCAGGCAGACGGCCTGCCTCCACTGCAGACAGACCGTCAGATTGGTCTTCCACAAGACACCAGCATGGCACTGCTCAAACACTCATTTGCTCTTGGAACTCCCTTGCTTAAAGCCCACTCATGTCCTCATCTCCAAGGATGGGCCTTCCCTATGCAGCCACTCTATTACTGATGCCAGCTCTGGTCCTGCTGAGAGTTTAGCCCCTTCCCATGCTGAGTGCTGCCTCAATTCCGGACCATCTGTTTGCACATTGGAAGGCACCCAGGGGGTGCATTGATTAAGCACTTAGCACAAACCCACCAGCAACTCCACAGGAGAAACAACCTGACCATCTGCTTCAGTGAAGACTGTGGCCTGGACAGCCCTATGGGGTAGTTCTGCTCCTTCACAAGGGGCTGGCAGCTCCCATGTTGAGTCCAATGACGTGTTTTCATAATTCTGGGTTCCGCCCCCCACCAACACTCATCACACATCCCCACAGGGTGCAAATCAGTGGTTCAGAGCTAGCCAGTGGCCCCTCGATCACAAAGATTATAGCCAAGAAGGGCCCATGGGACAGTTCCTCTCTGTAACACATGATGTCACTGTGAGTCAGAATCGACTCAATGGGCAGAGGTGGCATTAGGGGGGTGGGATGGGCACAGACGGCATCAGGGGATACTGTCAGAGGTGACACCAAAATGACTGTCTATAAAGTTTTTTCAGTGTTTCAGCACAAATTTATGAATTTTGTAAAAATATCTGTTGTAATTTTGTAAAAATATCAATGTACTTCCAAGGCTGGAACACTATGCTAATTTACTTTGTGAACCTTCTCACGTGCTTGGGTCAGAGCTGTCATTATTATCCAGTGACAATGACACTTGAGTCCCCATCTGTCATAAGTTCAGTTCTTATTTCAGTAAATACTGCTTTTTTCTTTTCATTATTGCTGCCTTTTATTATGTATATCTTTGTAATGATCTTTGAGTATCTGTGAGTGAACATCTGAGAATGATATCAGCAGATTATGTGCTGGGACACGGTATGTGGTAGTATGACACTGTATGTGGTGTGCATGACACTGTGTGTGGTGCATATGACATGGTATGTGGTGTGTATGGCATCATATGTGGTGTGTATGAAACTGCATGTGGTGTGTATGACACTGTATGTGGAGTGTATGGCACCATATGTGTACATTTGACATCATATGTGGTATATATGACACTATATATGGTACATATGGCATTGTAAGTGGTATGTATGACACTATATGTGGCATCTATGACACCTTATGTGGTATGTATGCCACTGTATGTGCTGTGTATGCCACTGTATGTGGTGCATATGATGTTGCATGTGGCAATATGGCACCATATGTGGCACATGTCACACCATATGTGGCTATATGATGCTGCATGTGGTACATGTGACATCATATGTGGTACATATGACACTGTATGTGGTGAGCATGACACTGGAGTGGTCTTGTCAACATGCTACAGCTTACACTGTTGTTTTCATTACTGCCAGTGTTTTGACCGTCACTGATTTTGTCAAATTCTCTGGCGTTTTAGCTACCATATTGTGTGAAATAGTGTTTGTGAACCTGTATCAGTAATTTTTTTGAGGAGGAAGTAGTCATTAAAGGAGAAAAAGAGAAAAAGTCTTGTGTTCAGTTACTGATAATGTCATTAGTAATGTTGCAATTTGATGTAGAGCAATTTTACAAAACGATGTTGTTGTTAGTATTCATATAATCTGAGAAACAGTGCACTTAAGCAATTTACAATTACATTTATCACACATAGTTCTATGATTCAGACTGGCAAACATTACTAAGGACTCTGCATGGTCTGGTGTGGGAAGAGGTCCATGGGTGACACCCACTCTAGTGACAGCACTGTCAACATGCTTGTTCTTTTGGGTTTTTTGGAACTCTATCACTTGGTGGTATAGTAAAGTTTAAATTGTTTATATTCCCTGCTGAATTTTCAGGTCTATGAGGGCTTCAGTAGTGTTGGCCTCACCATTGCTGTACTCCCAGAGCTGTGCCCAGCCCTCCATGTTTGTTTAAAGAATAAATGTTGGTAAAAGAGGTAGCATTGTTTCCCTCAAGCAATTAGGCTGTTTAGTGAGGTGACCAAGACTTTAACCTCTGGTGCAAGCTTCCTAGTTCAAAGCCCGGGTTCACCTCTCCCCAGCTGGGTGGCTTTGGGTGAGTTTGATTTCACTGAGCCCCAGAGTTCTCTTTACATTGGGGGTGTTGATAAAAGTGTTGAAGGGCTCAGAGGCCTGAGGTGAGGGGTGAATGAATGATCAATGCATGTGTGAAGAACGTGAACTAAAGCCTGGCCCTCAGTGGGCTGAGCTGACCAGTCCAAGAGAAGGAAGGACAAGACTCAGGGAGGGAAAAGCCAGGTGGCTCTGGTCAGAGGCTGGCTTCCTGGCTGCACCTCATGTGCTCTGGCAGCTCTATGTATGACATTCTATTTTCTGAGTGAATGCATGTGTGTTGTCTGTGGCTCCGACGGCTCTATGTACAACATACTAGTTTCTGAGTGAACACATGTGTGTTGTCTGTGGCTCTGACGGCTCTATGTGCGACATTCTAGTTTCTGAGTGAAGGCATGTGTGTTGTCTGTGGCTCTGACGGCTCTATTTACGACATTCTAGTTTCTGAGTGAACGCATGTGTGTTGTATGTGATATCTGGTGTGTTCAGTCTGCCATTTCTCTCATCTGTGTGCCTTTAACCAGCAGCAGGACAGAATTGCAGTGGAGAGCTATCTTCAAGGAAATGACTTTCGGTAACTCCTGACCTCTCCCATTTGGCAGGTTGAGAACAGGCCTGAGGATTTTTGAAGGGTTTGCTGGCCTCCAGCTGGTAGACAGATCTGTGGCCTTTGTACGTGTGTTGGGTGCCTGGAGGTAGGACCAGAGATAGCTGAGATTCCTGGGCTCTGGCTTTAAAAGGTCAGTTTTCTGACCCTAGGCTCACCACTCTGACAGTGTGTAACTTTAGGAACATTCCTTAACCTCTCTGGGCCTCAGTTTCCTCATTTGTGAGATGTAAAATGGAACTTTATCCACAGGGTGACTGTAGGGTGAAATGTGAAAATGGGGATAAAGTGTGCAGAGCCGTGTGTGGCTTACACTATGGGCCTACAAAGGGCCAGCTTCTATTGTTGTGTTGTGTTTGTTATCAAAATGGCTGGTGATTTATTTGTGGCGATAAACCATTCGTGGAGAAGGACATCATTCTTGGTAAAGTGGAGGGTCAACAAAAAAGGGGAAGGCCCTCAACAAGATGGACTGACACAGTGGCTACAAAGATGGACTCTGGTATAGCACAGATTGTGAGGCTGGCACAGGACCGGACAGCGTTTTGTTCTGCTGTGCACAGGGCTACTATGAGTTGGAGATGACTTGATAGCACCTAACAACAGCAACAACAACATAAATCTTTATCTTTTAGTGCCTAAGAATTCAGGGATTTGGGTCAAAGGTGAGCACCCTGAGTCAGCAGGCACTCGGAATACACAGTGGCCATGACAATGGACTGGAACAGACCAAGATCGTGGGGCTGGCGCGAGGCCAGGCAGTACGTTGTCCTGCTGTCCTTAGGGTCACCGTGGGTTGGAGCCAAGGCAATGGCTACTAACAACAAGGTCAGAGAAGCACCTTAGTTCATCCTCCCGTTGATCAGCTCCATGTTTCTACTCTTTGCGGGTTGACAGCATCATATCTGAGCTGTTAATCTGAAGATCTACACGTATCTGTCTTTTCTAAGTTCTGCAGCACAGTTGTGACATGAGCTAGAGGGTGAACCTTGGTGGCTTGAACAAAGCAGACATCCCGGCATCCTCTGGCAGAAGGTGGAAGGCCTGCAGGAAGAGTGTGGCAGATGAAGCAGGCCTTCTCATGTATCATGTAGAGCTACCAGGTGGGAGTCAGCAAAGGGATGGAATTAACGTGAGAAACAGCTCCTGCCACAGGTGGTGGAGCTAGAGTCCGAGGGAGGATCTGGAGACCACGGCAGCGGAAACCAGAGTGGGCCAGCAGGGCAGGGCAGCAGGGCGGCAGAACGCAGCCCACTGGGTATGCAGGGCAGGCAGTGAGGGTGGATGGTGAGCCCAGCAGGGAGACTTCAAGGGCACTGGAAATGGAGAGATGGGGATTTTCAAATCTGGGCAGGGAACCAGATGTGAAGCAAAGCCAAAAAACCAATGCAGAAGACCTTCCTGGTCCGAGTGAACTAAGGTGACCACCCAAAGCTCACTTTTTCCAGAGGGCTGGCTGCATGTTGGCATGTACGGCTGGGACTTTGTGTAGAACGCCGCAGCAGCTTCCTCAGGGTGAAGAGAGGTGGCTGACGTCTCCTTCCTCCATCTTTTTTCTTTCCCAGCTTTGTCCTCTCCCCTCCTTCTGGTTACTGTCTGTCCTGGGTGATTCGTCTACCACCACCATCCCTGGGAGCTTGCTGTGGACTCAGGCACTGGTATCTAAGCAGGACATGTGTGTGCTTTGTCAGATTTATTCTTTACACTGAACTCAGTTGAAGACCCTGTCATTATCCCCATTTTACTGATGAGGTCACTGAGGTTCTGAAGGTTTAAATGACCCACAGTCACCATTTAGTGCCAAGCTAGTGATTCACACTCAGAGCCTGGCTCTGAAGCACTGTGTTACATGAGCTTGAAGGCCTTGGGTCTGAGGCTTAGGCTATCTGCAAAGGGACTCTGCTTCATACAAGCCAGCAATGTCACCCCTACTATCTATCCAAGACAAATGAAAACACATGTCCACAAATGCAGCATTGTTCACAACAGCTCCAAAGTGGAAACACTCCAAATGTCCATGAGCTAATGATTGGGTACACACAGTGAAGCATGTATACAGAAGGAATGTTACTCAGCCACAAAACTGGACCAAGTGTTGGTATTTGATTCCATGCCACAGACCTGGAAAACACTATCCAGGTGAAGGCAGGCAGGAAAGGGCCCATATTGTCTGATTTCATTATATGGACTGTAGCTCTGGTGGTGCAGAAGTTAAGGCACTTGGCTACTAACCAAAAGGTCAGTGGTTTGAACCCGCCAGCTGCTCTATGGAAGAAAGATGAGGTAGTCTGATCCATAAAGATGTACAGCCTTGAAAGACCAATGGGAGTCTATTAGTCAGAATCAACTCGATGGTGGTGAGTCTGGATTTTTCTGTTTGGTCCAGAAAATGTAAATTTACAAGCAGAAAACAGATAAGCAGTTGCTGTGGGCTGGGCATAAGAACAGGGATCAGCTGCAATGGGCATGCAGGATCTTCCTGGGGAGATAAAAATGTCTAAAAGTGACACATGGTGACTGTTGTACCACTTGGTAAAGTAAATAAACATCATTGGATTGGACACTTGAAATGGGTAAATGTTATGCCATGTAAGATGCACCTTCATGAAAGCAACCCTGGAAATCCAGCTGTTGGCACTTGGCTGCTCACCTTAAGGTTGGTAGTTCGAACTCACCCAGCAACTGTGTGGGAGGCCTGGCCATCTGCTTCTGTTAAGATTTGTTGTTGTTGTTGTTGTTAAGTGCCATCGAGTCATTTCCAACTCATAGCGACCCCATGCACAG
>NW_006922169.1:1024983-1045247 GCF_000298275.1 Orycteropus afer afer
ATCGGAACATGGAATGTACGAAGTATGAATCTAGGAAAATTGGAAGTTGTCAAAAAGGAAATGGAACACATAAAAATTGATATTCTTGGCATTAGTGATCTGAAATGGACCGGTTTTGGCAATTTTGAATCAGTTTTTTGGCCATTTTGTTGTTCTTAGGTGCCTGCAAAAAAAGGCATGGGGCAGCATCCTCTGACATCCTCTAATTCACAAGGGGGGTGGGGCAGAATCACCATCACAGCATCAGCCCAAGGCTGATTCCCGTGAGGCAGAGGTCAGACCTACCACCACCCTCTAACCTTAGTACCAACTCTGACTCCAATGTCCCTCCCATGGCACTCCCTACTTCTTTGCTGGGTTCAATAATGCATTACCATGACCACACAGAACTCACTGGCAGTACTCACGATTATGGCGTTTATTAAGGAAGTAACAGGTCACAATCCAGGTTCAGGAACACTCAGGATACAATTATTTGATCCGGACAGCCTCCCCACTTACATGCTGTCAGGCATACCTTTCTTTGGCCCTTGTCCTCTCAGCATGGTCTCTGCGCTGCTCGGGCAAGTGCTACAAATCTCTTTTGGCTCTGACCAGAGGTGGACCCCACTCTGCCAGCAAGCCTCCTGCACAAAGGCACTCAACTTTCTCTCTCCGTGGGCCGGCAAGCTTACTGCTCTGTCTCATGCTGGTCTCTTGGCCCTGCCCTGCTGCCTCTGCTGCTGCTCTCTCTCTGCCATTGTCTCAGTGCAGACTTCTTGGGTCCAAGGACATGCTCCACTATGGGTTCTTCTGTCTTGGTGGTAGTGAGATTCTTCTTTCTGCCTCTGGGATGGCTTATTTTAAAAACCTAGCTGATGGCAAAACTGGCCAGTCCTCACATTAGGGTTCCACACCCCTCATTTGCACAGTTCCCCCCACAAGGGAGCCACATACATTATTTACATCATTTACAAGCTATCCAGTTCCCTTGGTGGACCCCAAGCACCTTCCACTAGCACAGTTCCACCCAGTCGTCTGCTGGGTGTCACAAAGACAACAGCCAGCAGAGCCAGACCAAGGCATCCCCTGCCGTGCAGTGCCACACAGTCCACTTTCTTGGCCATAAAAATTACAGCTAAGAAAACCCTATGGAGCAGCTATACTCTGTCCCATAGGCTCACCATGAGTTGAAAACTGACTTGACAATAGCTACCATGCTTTTCCCTCCCGGGTGATTCTCCTCATTCAATAATGAGGTGTGGTGGCTGCTGGCAGTGCACCAATAATTAGGATATGGCAGAGGGTGGATGGCACCCAGTGCTTCTTTTCTTTGCCATCTTTGGGAGCAGGGATCTGGGAGGGCTCAGCAGAAGGAAGGGTGGGAGGGGTGCAGATGGGCACAGTTGGGCTGCTCATTTCTTCCATTTGCACATGCGGTCCTGTCAAGATCCGCTTCTCCAGCACTCGCGAGTGTCAGCCCCATGGCTGTATAGACAGACATTCTGTCTGCAGCTTGGGAGTGTGTTCTCCAGACTGAGTCTGGGCTTGTTTACACAATAATGGAGGCACTTGATTTCTGGCAGGATCTGGCTAAACAATGTCTAATTATTACCAACTTCCCAGATGCTCACCCAGAAGAGCTGGGGAAGGGCAAACAAGCACATGATCAGATCTATTTGGTTGAAGTTAGTGCCATGGCTGTCTTTTTCTTCCCCACGTGTCTGCAGCCAGCTTCGCTTGACCCCAGCCATCTCTGGAGTGGGCAGCAGTTTGAGTCTCAGTGGGGTGGGAAGGTCCACATAGAGTGAGAGTGGGGGGCTCTTGGTATCCCCCAGGTGTGGGCATAATCCCAGAGAGGATTACTCCTCTGCTACTTCATCCTGGTCCCTCATAGAAAGTGCCCAGACCACTGAAATGCATGCTCCCTCTTCTTCTAAGCAAAGCTATTTCTTTGAGGACTAAGATGTACCTTCCCCAAGCCATGGTCTTTTCAATCGCCTCATATGCATGCAAAAGCTGGACCATGAAAAAGGAAGAGCAAAGAAGAATGGATGCAGTGAAATTGTGGTGTTGGCAAGGATATTGGAAACACCGTGGATCTGCAGAAGAACAAACAGATGTGTCTTAGAAAAAACAAAACCAGAATATTCCTTAGAAGCAAGGTTGGCAGGACATCAACTTCATCCTGCTTACTTTGGACATGTCATAAGGAAAGACCAGTCACTGGAAGAGGACATCCTGTTTGGTAAGGTTGAGGACCAGTGCAAACAAGGGCAACTCTCAGTGAGATTATTGACACAAGGGCTGCACCAATGGACTCAAACATACCGATGACCACGAAGACAGTGTTGGATCAGGCAATGTTTTGTTCTGTTGTACGAAAGGTCTCCTGGAGTTGGAGGTAACAACTAACCACCACCACAGGCCTGTGGAGCACATGCTTATACTGGCTGCATGGTCTCTGCCCTGAGCCTCTGCATGCCCACAACCCTGCTGCCTGAACTTCCCTGAGATCTAGCCACTCAACACACCAGGCTGTGGAGGGAGACTAGGACTCAGTCCCCAAGTTCCAACAGTCATGAAAATGTGGACTATTACCCACACTTCCCTCCCTAGTGTGACCCCTCCCCCATAGCCCATGGCCTCAAGGCTCAGCCTCAACTCATCCTCGGTCTCCCCACTGGTCCTCCTTCTGTGTGAGAGACACCCTTCCTGACGGACCATTGGGAATATGGGTCCATCTGAAGCGGGAGGTAGACGCATTGCTACAGAGGAAAGCAGGTGGGATGGAGAAGGAAGAGCCTCCATCCTAACTGGATGCTGAGATTGAGTGCTGGCTTTGAAATGAAGGGAAAGACACAACTCTCAGGATATTTGCTCCAACAAGGAACAAGTAGCAATGAGAAGTCCTTTCTGGCAACTCTCTCCCTATTCTTTTCCACATTAAAAGATCTGGTAATGCTGTGCATTGACTGGGAGTTTGTGAGAGAAGGCAGTAAACGTTTGGAAATATATCTTTTTGTTTCTACCTGCACTTCCAACACAAACAGAAGTTTAAAAAAAAAAAAAAAACTCACTGTGTGGAGTTGGACCCTGACTCATAGCGACCCCAGCTTGGGTTTCCAAGGCGGTATCACTACGGAAGTAGATTGCCCAACCTTCCTTCCAAGGTGTGGCTGGTGGGTTTGAACCATCAGCCTTCTGGTTTCAATTATCTTCTGAAAAGCTACAAATCAAAGATTCAAACCAGGACATGTTGTCTTCTCTCCAGACAGGCCACAGTGGGGCCCCGGGCACTGTACTCACCCCAGCATCTGTACACTCATTACATATGGTCAAGGTTGAGGGGTGAGTGGAGTCTTAGAAATCATCTCATACCCACCCCCATTTGTTAGATGAGGAAATCAGATAGAAAATGTCCTTATGCCTGGTGCATTTTGACCTTGGACAGATGAGTTTGGATAAATCCTTTGCAGACTGGCTCTGCTACATGTACTCAACAGTGTTCTTAGAGGCTGGGATCAGTCTTACATTAGAGCATTTGGGGGACATAGAGGAGTAAACACCAACTATTTGGTTTGTCCTACTGTGGTGACTTGCATGTTGCTAGGATGCTGGTATTTCAAACACCAGCAGGTCATTCATGGGGGACAAGTTTCAGTGGAGCTTCCAGACTAAGGTACGTGGGGAAGGAAGGCCTGTCCATCTACTTCCCTGAATCAGTCAATTAAAACCCTCTGGGCCACAACAGAATCTGCTCGATAAAGTCCTGGATGATGGGCCTCCCAGTTGGGAAGACACTCAAAGTACACAGTGGCCCCTACAATACACCTGAACAGACCAAGGATCTTGACACTGGTATAGGGCCGGGCAGGATTTCATTTGTTTTTGCACAGGATTTCCATGAGCCAGGTCCCACTCCACAGCAACCAGCAACAGCACGCAGAAGTAGCAGCACGCAGTAAGCATTGTTACTGATGATGAGGGCCTCACATCCATGGACATTTCTTGCTGCAGCAAAAAATAGAAAAGCAGTAGGAGCTCAGATCACAAGATGTGTTTGTGGTCCAAGGCCAGGGAAGAGATGTTGAGTGATGGATCTTCCAAAAACCCTTGGACAACGATGTTGTGTTGTTGTTTCTGTCTCATCCCACTGGGATCATTTCTTCACCATCTAAGCTTGTCTTGGAGGAAACAACTGTTCTTTCTTGGCACTTCTTCCAGCCTCCTGCTAGCTCTTCATGTCCGAGAGGAAGCAAAGAAAAAGAGACCACTCTGCCTTGGAGCAAATTCTGCTTTTATATCTGTTAACTCATGACTAGGAAGGGCCTTTTCAGCTATTTTTGAATCTCATTTGATTTTACTGTAATCTTTCAAAGTGATAAATTCAATCACGAGTCTTCATCTCTCACAGTGAATGTGTGAGCCCCATCAAATACTCTTGCGAGCATCTTTAGGTGAGCTTACAGAAATGCGTTTATGGATGCTCTGACAGCTGAGGTTGTCAGCCAGCTTTCTCTCTCACTGTTTACACAGTGCCTGGCTGATGCGTGGTGACATGCTGGATCGTTTTTGCACACATAGCCAATGTGTCTGTCCATCTATGGGAAGGATGATCTAATGTTACCCTACACCTTTGTGGAGATGAGCAGGGCCAGGGCCTCTGAACAAAGAAAGGGGCCCTGTGGGAGAATGGTGAAGTACTGGGATGCTAGCCAAAAGGTTGCTGGTTTGAATTCACCAGTGGCTGTGAGGGAGAAAAGACCTGGATCTGCTTCCATAAAGATTACAGCCTAGGAGAGTTGTCTTGGATTGAATTGTGTCAACTTGGTAGGTCATTATTCCCAGTATTGTGTGGTTGTCCTCCATTGTGATATGATGTAATTACCCTCCATTGTGTAATGTGTTGTAAATCCTTACCTTTGTGTGTTAATGAAGCAAAATTAGGTTATGTTAATGAGAGTTAGGTTGTATTTGCTATGTTAACAAGGCAGGATAAGGGTGGGATGAAACACCCTTTCTCAGGCCACAGCCCTGATCCAATGTAAGGGGAGTTTCTTGGGGTGTGTGGCCTGCATCACCTTTTATCTTACAGGAGATCAAAGGAGAAAGAAGCCAGCAGGGAGAGAGGGACCTGACTACCACCAAGAAAGAAGAGCCGGGAGAAGAGTGGGTCCTTTGGACCCAGGGTCCCTATGCTGAGAACCTTGTAGACCCAGGGGAAGATGGATGCTAAGATACATGGAGATCTCCAAGGAACCCAGGCCAACGGATGTTGGAAGGAGACAAGGACCTCACCCCAGAGGCAACAGAGACAGATAGCCTTCCCTTAGAGTTGGCACTCTGAATTCGGACTTCTGCTCTCCCAACTGTGAGAAAATAAATGTCTGTTTGCTAAAGCCCCTCTTGTGGTATTTCTGTTATAGAAGCACCAAATAGCAGCGCAGTTCCACTCTGTCCCACAGGGTTGCTGTGGGTCAGGACGGATGCAATGAAATACCACCACCACAACAATTGCACAAAAATACCTGAAAGTCTCCCCAAATGGAGCTCAGGAGCAGCCCAGGCAGAGTGTCCATGGCATCATGATTGCCTGTAATGTCTCATAGGGCCCACTACCCCCATTAAACAAAACTCTCCAGTTTTGTTGTTTACCCCTACAGCATGGGCAGTTGAGAGGAGGGTCAATGGCCTCCTGAGGGACATTTGTCAAGGGCTGAAGACAATTTTGTTTTTACAACTTGGGGATGGAGTGGGGCGGGATTTGTTACTGACATTCAATGGGTGGAGACCAAGATGCTATAACATATTATCCTACAATGTACTGGGAAGCTCCTCCCATAAAGGCCAAAATGTCCTGCCCCCAAATGCCAACACAGCCAAAGTTGATAAACGCTGACTTACAGTCATTCACTCTTCATACAAAGTGACTCTGAAGACATCCATCCTAATGGGCCCAACCAAGACACTGGCAGCACCAGGCAATTGTCAGGGCAGTCTCCTGGGCTGTCTTCACACCTAATGCGACTACCCCCCAGGAAGTGTGGGCTTCAGCCCAGTTGGAGAACTCCCACATAGGACCGTGCAGCCTGGCAGTTACAAGCACTGTCTGGCCGTGATTCTGCACAGATTCCTGATGGGAGGTGATGCTCTTGCAGTGCGTGTGTCCCCTGACTCTAGTCCCAGCCTAGTTTACATGTCTGGGTGTTTATTTCTGCATGTACTTCCTCTCATCCTGCTGAACTTTCTCTCTGATATGTGAGAGCTGGGCTTTTTGTTCTTTATCTTAACCAAGCAGGAGTCTTTCTGTGGGGGTTCCAGCCATCACCCATTCACTGTGGTTTGGGGTGTTCTTTCAGTCATGTCTCACCACCCTCATCCACCAACACATGGTGACTGTCACTGTTGGGGGCCATTGAGTGGACTCTGACCCATGGTGCCCCAGTGTGACCCCATGTGAAGTGTCCCCTGGGGTTTCCCAGGCTGTGATCGTTATGGGAGCAGAACACCAGGTCTTTCTTCCATGGGGCCACTGGTGGATTTGAACAGCCAACCTTTCAATTAGCAGCCCAGCACGTAACCATTGCATCACGAGGCCTGTTAACCTAGCACCTCGTTCAGGATCTGTCAGTTAAAGCTGAAATGAGGCACTGTACCTCATAATTTATTTAGGAGGCAGGTTCATGCCTTCACCGGACTGAAAAGGTCAGCCTGAGAGGACAGCAGTTGACAGTGAAATCCGTGTGTCCCCATGAAATTTCCTGGGAATGACTGCTCTGGGAGACAGAGTCGATCACCCCCAGCGGAGGCCGAGCCAGGGCAGGCATGTTGTGCAACAACTCAAACCTGCCAGCAGCATTGTGTCGGGATTGCCATCCTCCAAAACAGCTCATGGCAGAGGACCCACCTGACAATGTGACCCCCCAGACCTACACAGCAGAGTGACCTCCTAGACCGACACAACTGAGTAACCCCCAGGCCCACACAACAGAGTGACCCCCAGGCCCACAGGGGGTCCACTCACAAATCAGCCTCAGGCTCCTCGATCAAAATGAAATAACAAACTGGTGCCCTGGAGCCCACTGCAGCCCTGGCAAGGCGCTTTGTGTAGAGGCAGAGCGAGCTCCCGGGAGTTTCCAACAGTTGATGTGAAAGTAGACCTCCAGGCCTTCCCTCCGAGCTGCTTCCGGGTGGGCTTGAACCTGTAGCCCTTTGGTCTGCAATTATTTTCCACCTGCACCATCCAGGGACCCCCAGCAGCACAAAGCCCTCCCCCCCCACAGCCATCACCCCATTTTAAATACCAGCTGACAACAGGAAATGCAATCCTTGCCTTTGGTTTAATGGCTTGTAACCACATTTTCCCAGGGCCGTATATTTCTCCCTGGTCTCAAGTAGCCTCAGTCATTAACAATCAGTCAAGAGGTGGATATAACCCAGGATCAGTCAACCATTTTTGAAGTTAAGAGAAACCCTGGTTCCTCCAGCATCTGTAGTCCATTACCGACTCCTTCAGAGAGTGCATTAATATTTAAACGCCGAGAGGACAGGAGGCCTGCAGGAGTTGCCCTGACTGAACATCCCCGCCCCATGAAACAGGCTGTGGAAAGAAGCAGCTGTGGGCAGGATAAAAGGGAGTCAGAAAAACCAGGCGGGAGGGGGTCTGCGGGCGCCCAAGTCACCCACCACTGCCCATGTGCGGTATTTGAGTTTCTCTCTTAGAAAGATGACTCAGGGGCATCTCAAAGTCAGGAGGAGGTCGATTGATCTTGGAAGGAAATCAGCCTCATCAGTCTGACCTTCCAGCACGACAGGGGTGCGGAAGCCAAGCCCGAGCCCCTGAGTATGCTGAGTGCTTGCAGATAACTCAGTCAGGGGGTGCAAGCTGCAGGACCACTGGTGCGCACCCCTCCTGGTCCCACCCCCAGAGCCAGGGAGAAGATCAGAGGGCCTCCGGGGATGGTGCTTAGCCGCTGAGTGGAGACCAGAGCCAGGCACTATTCTGTTATTTCCTCCTCCAGAGGAAGTGCACCTTACAGAGGAGCTCATGAGAAGGTGAGGATGTGGCGGTCTGGTGGGCATGGGCTCAGAGATCGGCCACATGGGGGACGAAGGAGACAGGTCACGGTGCTACGAGCTGCGGGGCTTGAAACTGCCTTGAGCACTGCTGCCTTTTCTCAGGAAAGTTTCTAAGATTTCCAGATCCCAGCCCTGAACTTCCTGCAGACACAGCCAATGGCGGCTGGTCGGGGCGTGCACGGCCAGTTCCCAGCAATGTGCAAAGTGCTTAGGGAGTAGCTTAGCAGGCAGGCACAGTGGCCCTTTAGTAGGCATCTTCAAGGGAGAACTGAAAACCAACCCATTGGTGTCCAGTCGTTCTGACTCACAGCGCCCCCAGAGGACTGAGTGGAACAGGTGCTCAGTAAATTTATCATGGAGATTTTAGACATGCCTGTTATAAGTGAGTTTAATTCAGCATCGTCGAACAGGTGATTGCTCGGGTGCTAACTGAAAGAATGGCAGTGCCGACCCACTCTGCCTCTCCACGGGAGAAAGACGTATCAGTCTGCTCCAGTTACGATTGACAGCGTTGGAGACCCTGTAGGGCAGTTCCACTCTGTCCTCTAGAGGCGCTGTAGGTCAGAATGGACTCCAGGCAGTGGGTGTGGTTTGGGCTTTGCTTCTGTGAAGATTGACAGCCTTGGAGACCCTGTGGGCAGTTCCACTCTGTCCTCTAGGGGCGCTGTGGGTCAGAATGGACTCCACAGCAGTGGGTGTGGTTTGGGCTTTGCTTCTGTGAAGATTGACAGCCTTGGAGACCCTGTGGGCAGTTCCACTCTGTCCTCTAGAGGCGCTGTGGGTCAGAACGGACTCCAGGGCAGCAGTTTTCTTTGAGTTCTGCAGAAGACAGGTTGCTTTCCTCCGCACTCGGGTTCTCTTCCTCTGCATGACTTCTAAAACTATGGGCGGCTTCTTCTTGCATCTTGGTATGACTTCTTCTTCCTCTTTTTTAATTGAGTCACTGGGTGTGTTTCTGGGACGTGAGCTCCTGGGAACATTTTTTTCTTGTTACTGGCTTTCTGAAAATTATTCTATCTGTGGAGAATCTCAGACTGAGAGCAGAAAAAGTCTTCTCTAGACTTAAATTACATCCTTTATCTTTACAAGTTACACAGAATTTGCTGACGAGTCATTCTGGCTACTTGTGGCCTGGAGCTGCGGGGCGCTAATTGGCTTCTGTCTTTCCATGGGAAGTGAGTCTTAGTTATCTTACCAAAGTCTCATTTCTGCCCTTTCATTTAGAGAGCAGAGCCCTCCTGGGGGCCTTTTAAGAAAATCACTGCATTCCATATGATTCTTGGCCTAATCTCCTGTGGTGATGAGAGAGCCTTAGCTGGGGAGGTGGAAAAACAAAAGAAAAACAGTTGTCACCGAGCCTGTGCCGGCTCCTGACGCCTGTGTGTGTCAGAGCAGAACTGTGAGCCGTGGGGTGTTCAGTGTCTGATTGTCTGGATGGGGGTTGCCAGACTTGGCTTCCCTGGTGCCTCTGGGTGGCTGTAGATCTCCAGTGTTAACCATTACATCACCTGTGGAGTCCATAGCATTGACTAGGATGGTGACCACATCATGCAGAGGATTTGGTCCCCAGGAAGGATGGCGGCCCAAAAGGAAGAGGAGGTGCTGTAGGGAAACCCCCCTTCTCATAGGCAACCCTCAGGGGCTGCAGCTTTGAGGGCTTCATTACAGGCAGAGGAGCCCCCAGAGAACAGGGCTCTGAGCACACACCAGGGACAACACCCGAGCAGAGCCAGAGTGTGAGCTGGGGGTCCGAGTGGACCAGACTCAGAACGAAAGCAGAATCCATGCCCTCCAAGTGTGAGTCACACCGGGCAGCCGAGAGGCACTGTGGGCATGTGGGGTGTTATCTGGAAAATGAAACAACAACAAAAAATGCATTTATCAGACCATTCTCCCTTTGAGGCAAAGTATGAATGCTCGATAAGAAAAATGCATGAGGTAGGAAGGGAAAAGAAGAGCATAGCGTAATCGCTTCTCCTTCTATCCTCCTGTTTCTGCACAAGCAAGACCGCAGACGTGATTAATCTCCTATCAAGCCACAAGTGCTGCCGGTGTCCAGTGATTTCTGATGCAAGTTAGGAGCAGACGCAAATGACTCTACTGTCTCCATCTCTGGCCTCCTTAGCAATTCACTCCAAGGCGGGAGATCTCTCCTTAAGGCAGTTGTGAATTAGAGGAGGGTCTCCAGCTGGGAGGGCCCACTGCGGTGCACACTCAGTGTGCAGTTTCAAGATGCACATGCCACTGTGCCCAGAAGGTATGATATGGCTGCTGCAGAGGCTGCTGGCTCCCAGGTGACGCTGGCTTAGTGATGTTCATGTTCACGGATTAGAACGTTCAAGCATGTCTACTCTTGCGACTCTTAGTGTCAAACATGGCTGGACACTAGGTGACCAGGGGCTTGATAATGAGCTGACCCAAGAAAACCCTTCTTGGTGAGCTGGGTCAAGGGTCTTTGGGAAGTTTCAGTACCTTCATAGTTCCCATTAGCACAGGTGTCTGTTGGAAAGTTGTTCTTATGATTCAGTTTGTGAGTGATGTCAGTGAACTAGACACCTAGACCCGCATCCATAGTGTACTAGACACCTAGACCCACATCCATAGTGTACTAGGCACCTACACCCATATCCATAGTGTTCTAGACATCTAGACCTGCATCCATAGTGTTCTAGACACTTACTCTCATATCCATAAACATCTAGATACCTATGTCCATATCCATAGTGTTCTAGACATCTACATGTGTATCCATGTTATGGTTACCTGGTGCCACTCTGACAGGAATAGACCACAAATGGGATGGCTTGAACAAACAGGAGTTTATTCTCTCAGAGTTTGGGAGGCTAGAAGTCCAAGTTCAAAGTACCAGGCTCTAGGGGCTGGATGAAAGCCCCTCGAACTTGGGCTTTAGCTCTGCCTCTTACTGCTGGCCCACTGAAGCTAGAGGCATCTCTTCACTCAGGTAACTACTGGCTGCTGAGGTTAACAAGCCCAAGGTTGACAAATAAAATGGCACAGTCCCAATGTTACCAAACCACATAGCAGGCCATTAATTCAAGTCCATTGAAAGTTCCAAGGTCGGCAGAACATGGCAGGCTGCTGAATGACAACATAGCTACATGCAGGGTTGAAGCATGCCATAAGCTAGAGACCATTCCCTAAGGCTTCTCCTTTTATACAGGAAGCAGACCACATTCCCTAAGGCAGCTACTCAGCTGCTCATAGTAGATTCACCATGGAGTTGATTACCAGTCTCATCATGGGGAATACTACATCTAGCTGCCCAGTCATTCAACCAGGCCCAGCCAAGTTGACGCACAAACTGAACCACCACAATCCATATCCGTTTGTTATTAGTAGCTGTCCAGTTGATTCCAACTCATGATGGCCCCACATGTGCAAAGTGGAGCTACTCCATAGAGTTTTCAAGGCAGTGATCTCTAGCAGTAGATCACCAGATCTGTCTTTGAGGAAACTCTGGTTGCATTCAAACCACCAACTTTTTGGTTTGCACCACCCAGGGACTCCATCCCTGCCCAGGCCATGTCCACATCACTGATGGAACAGTTACCGTTGAATCAGCTGTGACTCACTGGCATCCTGTGTGAGAGAGTAGACTGTCTCCATCAGGCTTTCAATGGCTGTGACTTTTTGGAAACAGATGGCCAGGCCTGTCTTCAAAGGTACCTGTAGTTGAACTTGAACTCCCAACCTCTTGGTTAGCTGCCGAGCACTTAACCATTTGTACAACTCGGGGACTCCATGTCTGAATCCATAGCTTTTTCTTCTTGTGGCTGTCATCTTATGAAAGATTTCATTATTATGCAAAGACCCTTTTGGTGAGAATGCTCCTCTTTTGTGGGGAGATTTCTATGTCTTAACTTGTGTTGTCCAGAGATCACCATTTCTAGAGCAGTAGACTGTGATCTGCCTTTATTGCCAGTGATACTGCGGATTGGCTCAAACAATTCCATCACGTGAGCACGGGATCTTTGCTTCTTTGCCGAGCACTGTGGTTTTCTTCAAAATGCTCAGTGCTGTCTGTGCCTGTAGATCCATGTGTGTAAGCCTACAGTGCTAGTAGCAAATGCATTCCATTTTGATAGCATAGATGTTGACCAAAGTAACAGACTCTCAGGGGTGAAATGATGTAAGGGTCCTCATGCCCAGTGCCCATTGGGTTGATCCTTAAATTTTCTCTGTAGCATCTTCCGTGACAGAGAAGGGTGTTGGGTGAGGAGTGACTTGATGGACGTGGATGCTAGGGTGGGAAGGCACTGGGTTTGAATCTTAGCCTCTCTGAGGGTCTGCTGCATCTGTGAGATCAGGCTGAGAGTGGGTCTTCTCTCCCAGAAGTGTGAAGGCTGCTGGCCCCAAACTGCACCTCATGTTGTAGGAGCCTCACACTACTGCATGAGCAATAATGAGAAGGGCCTTGTTGACCCGAGGCCAGACACTGGGGGTTGCTTTCCCACGGCCCTGCCAGCCCCCTACCCCCCACCCGTGCTTAGTTCAGAAAAACCTGCTACCTAGTCAGGAAGGATGGGCCCTTCCCCAGCCAGGAAAAAAAAAAAAAAAAAAAAAAAAAGCACTATGATTAACCAACCATGGGGGCCCCATTTTCATTCTCCATAGGTTGGGTTAGGTGGGCATGAAACCACTTTTGGCCAGTGGCCCATGACGGGGAGATGCTGGGTAACCCTGAGTGGAGTTTGCTCCCTAATTAAAAGAGCTTAAGCCTCCCCTTCCTTCTGTCTGCTGTGAGTGTGGTTGTAGATGGATGGACCAGCTGAAGCTATGCCAACATGGGGCAGCAAACTTCAGGACCAGCCCACAACATGCTGAGGTGGCAGAGCAAGGTAGGGGAAGAGCCTGTCTTCTAGATGGGCCACTGCACCACACCCGAGACTGACCTGCCTCCAAACTCCCTGTGTGGGGCGACAGTTGCACACACCCCTGTTTGCTGCACTGTTAACCAGGTATTCTCTTTCTTGACGCTGAATGCGTCCTAACAGATGTGTAGCCAAGCTTCCCGAGGCAGTTCCCTTTCCTTAGGATTCCTCCCTCCATCCCCTGGCAATGTTCCCACGTTCAGGGCAAGAGAGACAGCAATGAGATTCCTTTAGAAGTGGCTCCTGTCCACCCATGACTGCCAACACCCAAGAGACTGAAAGGGAGTTGAGGGTGAGAGAGAGAGTTAAGAACAGTGATTTTAGCTCCCCAGGCAGTGCTTTCTCAGCCTGCACCCCGTGTCTCCTTTTAAATTTTGCTTTAGTTCTTAATGAAGTCTTCTCTTGGGCAGGCTGCCTGCAAACTTCAGTTGGAAACTTGACCCCAGAAAGTTCCTTAATTAGAAATAATGTGATTAATAACTAGGCTTATATATGCTAATAATTGAACTCTGGCTTAAAATAAAGTTTGAGAGACTCAGGGGAAGGACTCAGTGCTTCAAGAGCTGGGAGCAGTCCCTCTGTGCTGAAGGAGAGGACTCCAGAGGCAGCCCGCCCAGGGCCCGCACATCAGGGCCTTAATGAATATTTGATGAATTAATAACAGCAGGATAGACAGATTTTCAAATATGGGAGGCAGTGAATAGAGCCGGATGGAGGATGGTGGAGTTTCCTAGGGGAGGACCGGGCAGTGAGAGTTTGGGGCACTCTCTCTATGTTCATACATTGTTCAGTGCAGTAAGGGATCAAGATATGGGGGCAGCATCATGGAAGGGGAACAGCAGGAGCAACCCAGGTGTTAACACCAACAGGGTCTGGGGAGACACAGGCTGGGTGACCTGGATTCTCTCTGGGACAGAAATGGATTTAGTTGCAAAGGAGGGAGCTGGTCATGAAGTGTCCCCACGATCTCTACGGTTGTTTCCTCCCATCGAATCAGCTCTGACTCACGGTGACTTCAAGTGTGTGGAGCTGCCCCATAGCATTTCCAAGGCTGTGGCCTTTAGGGTCTGGATCGCCAGGCCTGTCTTCTCAGGCATCTCTCGGTGGGTTTGAACAGGCAAAGTCTGAGCTCATAGTCAAACACTTAACTCTCTGTGCCATCCAGGCGCTCCCCAAGTCCCATCTCAGGAGGGAGTCCACAAAGTCAAAATTGTTTCCCTGTCACAGGAAGGTGTTCTTTGCCTTTCCCATGGGTGGACATCTGCATGGATTATGCAAGAGGGAGAGTGTGAAAGCAAGGACATCTCAGCACAGTTGCTGGCAGGCCCCAGTCACTTCCTCACCTCCATGCCCTTCAGTAAACAGAATAGCACTTTATAGAGAATTACGTACACACAACTATACCTGTAGATAAATTTACACTCTTATCTCTCACACACACCAAAGAAATCCGGCCAGCCCATTGCCACGGAGTCCCAACATCACCACCCCTGTGGCACAGAGTAGAACTGCTTCTAGGGGTTTTTGGGCTGTGACTTTACAGAAGCAGACAGCCAGATCTTTCTTCCCCGCAGCCACTGGGTGAGTTTAGATCCAACCTTTATGTTAGTAGTTGGGGGCAGACCATTCCTTTCATCAAGGGACGTATCCACACACTTACACGCACACAATATTACATGACTATGATTCATTCTAATATGTTCTTCGTATATAAATAAAGTAATATGTAATAAAATATACACTACATTGTTGTTGGTGGTGGGTACCGTCAAATCCAGTCCGGCTCCCAGCAACCCCGTGTGACAGAGTGAGCTGCTTGTAGGGTTTCCTGGCCTCTAACTCTTTATGGGAGCAGATGCCCAGGTCTTTCTTCTGTGCTACCTGGATGGGTTTGAACCACCAACCTTTTGTTCACTAATTCAGTGAATAACCACTGTGCCACCAGGGCTCATATGCTACATTCCACAATGTGTATGATACACACACACTCACTGCCATCAAGTCGGATCCAACTCATAGTGACCCCTGCTTGGGTTTCTGAGGCGGTGTCTCTATGGAAGTAGATTGCTCGATCTTCCTTTTGAGGAGTGGTTGATGGGTTTGAACTGCCAGCCTTCTGGTTAGCTGTCAAATGCCTTAGGCACTGAGCCCCCAGGGCTCCTGCATGTTATAGGGTAGATTATATAATACACTATGTATGATCTGCTGTATCACAATGTATACTGTACAGTAGATTAATACATATGGACAGCAGCACATATTATTGTGCTGATCACTTCTGCACCATTTCACATGAGTCCTGGATGTCTGGCTCCTCAGGTGTCTGGCACCTGGCCTGGCCCAGAGTGACTCTTCAGGAAATGAGCATTAGTTACCCTGCTTGGCAGAGATAGTGGGGTTACCCTCTATGGGCTTTGTGAACATGCTAAGCCCAAAGTCCCTCCTTCTGTCCCTGTGGAGAGTGTTGGGCCTCTCACCATGCTTTCCATGGCCACCAAGAGTGGCTGCACCCATGAGCAATGCTCCTATGTTCCAGGCAAGAAGAAGGTTTGTCTCTGTATTTGAGAGGGGACATGGTTCCTGGGGACGTCTGGCACAACTCCTAGGCAAGAATTATGCACGTGGCCACCCCAGCTGCTGGGTATCTTAAGTAGGGAAGTGTTGTTTCTAGGATTCAAGTGGATGTATGCACCTGCATGTGTCTTAACATAAATACACTAGGTCAAATAATGAACTAAGCTTCCTGCCCCCAAACGCTGGCTTACGATTGAACATAGACCATTTGTATAAAGATGGGCTTAATTAGACTCTAGAGAGCTGGAGCTGGAACCTGGGAGGGCTGGATTTAGAAACACTTATGGACTTCAAATCCAAAGCAAAGGCTTGTTTTGAGAAAATAAGTTAAAACATAGTCATGGTGAAAACTGCCCTAAAGAGAGATATTGATCATTGTTTGCTGCATCAAATGATAACAAAATTGTCGGAAATCTTACAATTTTCCAAAACAAAACCAGTGATTGAAATGAACACCACTGGGCTTCCGGAATCCTGCAGGCTGGAGCCCTGGCTCAGTTTGGATGTGTGGGCGGAAGGCGCTAACAGGCAACAGGCCCCTTGGTTTCTCAGTTGTGCGTGGATTGCCATGGTCCAGCCAGAGGCCTGTCTTCTTGTACATCCCTGCACTTAATGCACTGAGGCTGAGCCCCTTCTGGGCATCAGGTACTCTCCCAGGAGTAGGCATAAGGTGGTCAACATGACAGACACTCTCCTCAACACATCCATCTTAAGAGAGAGCAAAGAAGTAACTAAATGCATGTCTGAGTGATAGGTGACGTGAATCAAATAAAAGTGGGTGATTTGGGGGGTCAGTATCAGCTAGGATGATTGGGAAGGGGCTCTGTGGGGAAAGGATGCTGAAACCAGAGCTAATCCTTATCAAAGGAGCCCTGGTGGCACAATGGTTAAGCACTTGGCCGCTAACTGAAGGTCATCTGTTTGAACCCACCAGCTGCTCCACAGGAGAAAAATGTGGCAGTCTATTCTCGTAAAGATTACAGCCTTCAAAACCCTATGGGGCAATTCTATGTTATCCTATCAGGTCACTGTGAGTTGGAATCAGCCTGATGGCAGTGGGTAACAGGAGCCTTGTTGTTACGTGCCATCCAGTTGGATCTGACTCATGGAGACCCCTCCTTGGGTTTCCGAGGCAGTATCACTACGGAAGTAGATTGCCCAACCTTCCTTCCAAGGAGTGGCTGGTGGGTTGGAACAGTTAGCCTTATGGTTAGCAGTCAGCACTTTAGGCACTAACCCCCCAGAGCTCCCAACAGGAGTCCTAGCAGGAAGGCAAGTGAGAATGCGATTAGGAGTCAGGGGGCGTGGCCTAGTGGAGGTGGTTCTGCAGGTCTCCCTGGAGCAGAGCCCACAGCAGGAGAGCTGTAGGAGCTGAGGTCAAGTTCAAAGGCAGGGACCGGATTGCACAGAAGGAGTAATTTCGTTTTCCAACAGTGCACCCCTCCTCTATGGAATTTTTGTCGGAAGCTCTGCCATGAGGGTCTGTGGTTTCTCGAGCCTCATCGTTCTCAGATGGCAGTGGTGGTCCCGTGACCCAGTTCTCCCTTCTGTGGAGAAACTTGAGTTCAATTCCTGGCCAATGCACGTCACCTGCAGCCACCACCCACCTGCCAGTGGGGGCCTGTGTGTGGCTAGGAGGCTGAACAGGCTAGGAAGAAAGGCTGGTGATCTAGTTCTGCAAAGCAGCCAGTGAAACGCGGTGGGTCACAGCAGTCCAACCTGCAGCTGATCGAGGGGACTGTGCAGGACCAGGCCACGTCTCGTCGTGTTGTGCCCGGTGGACTTGACCGCAGCCAAGGGCAGTGAGGCTCATGCCCAGTCCTTTCAATGCCTCTGCTGAATGCTTTGACTGTCCTCACCACCAGTCACGCCCTTCCGGTTGGGGATCCTAAACTAGTGACCAGGGTGGGGACCCCAGTCACCGGAGCCACAAAGAGTAAGCGTCTGCATGTGTGCTTGCCTCCCTGTGCCCTTCTCAATCATCACCATGTCCTTGGCTCCGTCACAGATCGCTCTGGGAAGACACTCATCTGTCAGGGTCAGGCCTGCACTTGCTGTCAGGCTGCGAGAGACTGTGAGTGCCTGGAGCCTGGCTCAAGCTGAACATTCAGATTTCTGCAGTTATTTTCAGCCTTTGTGATTCTCCCTCCGTTCAACAAGAACGAAACTCTTAAAGTCATTATAATGAGAAAAGGAGCAAGGGGAGACAGTACGCCTGTGTGAAGCCATCGGGAGATTTCCACCTGGTTTATTGAGATTTCTGTCTGGAGAAGGTTCAGGTAAAGCCCCAAACTAGGTCAATCTTTACTCTTGCTTAACCAGCCACTTGCTCGTGCATGGCTTCTCCCTGTCTCTGTAATGAGAACTGTGTCCCAGTGTAATTGCAAAGATAAAAGCCCTGTGAGTACGCGCAGGGAGAGCAGACATTAAAAAGAACCCCGGGACTCAGAGCTCCTCTCATCACGCTCAGCGCCAAGAGCCTGACTGAACTGAAGGTGAGGAACGAGGCCCTGGCAACTGGGTTAGGGCAGCCAAGGGGACCTTCCTCCATGAAGCTGAAATCCTTTACCTAACAAAGGGAGTTTGCATTCGCTGTGATGATGGCATGGACACAGTTGCTGGCAGGCCTTTCCCGGAAGATGGAAGCTCTAGGTGAGCAGAACCTGCATTCCTCCCACTGGCCGAGTCAGTCATCGATTCAGGAGCTGTCAGTCTATCTGTCCTCACAGATATCCAGCCACCTACCTGTGACCTGTTCATTCATTCACCCATCCCCGCATCTATGCATCCATCCATCCATCCGACCATCTTCCCATCCATCCATGCATCCACACACTCACCCATCCTGCCATCCATCCATCCATCTGACCATCCTCCCATCCATCCATGCATCCACACATTCACCCATCCCCACATCTATGCATCCATCCATCCGTCCATCCAACCATCCTCCCATCCATTCATGCATCCACACACTCACCCATCCTGCCATCCATCCATCCATCCGACCATCCTCCCATCCACCCATGCTTCCACACATTCACCCATCCTGCCGTCCATCCATGCAACCACCTATCCATGATCTATTAATCCCCCACCCACACGTCCGTTTATCCATCTATACTTCCACTCATCCATCTACTCATTCACCTAGCTTCCCCCCATCTCCTTTCTTCCTTCCTTTCATCCATCCATTTTTCCTTCCATTCAACGTCTATTCTTACATGTATAGGGCACCTTCTGGGCTCTAGGGATACAGTGGTAACTAAGCCTAAATGTTAAAGTCCCTTCTTCAAGGGAATTTCTTTCCAGTTGGCAAAGACAGACAATACACAAACTGATAAAGTGATTTTAGGAAGTGATGAGAGTGATGGAGTAAAACAGTTTGATATGATAGAGTGATGGGTGGGGGCGGCCTCTCTTAGCAGGTTCTATTGTAGCCAAGACTTGAAACATGGCCAGGTGTCAGCTGTGGATGGTGCCAGAGATAAGCAACAGGCAGGCAGATGAGCCAGAGCGAGCAAAGACCTCTGTTGGGAAAAATCGCGACCCCTTCAAGGAGCAGAGAGAAAATCAGTGAGCAACGGGGTGGGAATACAGACTTGGTGTCAGGCCTCTGGAAGGACAGCCCTAGCCCAGCACCATGGTTATTCACACAAGTGAAACTTGCGGGGGGTGCATAGCCTGTGTGGTCCTATTCTGGGACCTGCATGCAGGTCGTCCACCTGTCCATTTAGTTTATATACTTTTGAAGTGTTTGGGTGCAGCTTTAGAAGAGAGTTATGTGCACCTGAAAGGTCATTCTCTCATTTATTCCTTCATTCATTCAGTACACAAATATTGAGCAATTCCCAGGGCTTTGCGCTGGCCCTTCCTTTACCCTCTAGGCCTTTGCTTCTCTCTAGAGTCAGGCTGCTCTACTGGACCCCACCATGGGCCTCCTCTGGGCTACCACTTTCTATTAAGAAGAGGGAATCCCAGAAAGCACCAAGGTCTCCATTCAGAAATGGAGAAATTCTGCCAAGGTTCCCCTACACAGTGTTACAGGTCCATCCCCCATTCACTGGGGAGTATCTGAGATGTCCGTATGTCATAAAGGTGAGTGAGAACCTGAGATGTCATGTGTCATGAAGGTAGGGATCCATCCCCAACCTACCTGGGAGTATCTGAGGTGTCTGTGTGTCATGAAGGTGAGTGTCTGTCACCTGCTGACATGGGAGTATCTGAGATGTCCTTGTGTCATGAAGAAAAGAGTCCATTCTCCACACACCTGGAGTTTCATGAATGTCATGAACGTGAGGGTGGCTGTGAAGTCCAGTGTGCCCAGCGGAACTCAGTGGTTTCCACCAAATCCAGTGAATGTTGACTTGTAATTATCATTAGCCAAATTCTCACTACAGGTGGATAACATACAGAGGGTCACACACACCACTCTTGCAATCATTTTAACACAGTTAAGGGATAGTGAGTATAATCCACATTTTATAGAGAAGAATTCAGAGGAGGTACGGGCTGATTCAGTGTCCTACAGAGAAAACTGAAGGAGTCAGGAGTCAAATTCAGGCCATCCTTTTTTTTTATTATTATTAGGATTTGGGTGAAGATTTACAGAGTAAATTCACTTTTCATACAGCAGTTCACATATACTTTGTTTCATGTCATTGACCAAAATTTACAATGCAGCAGCTCCCCTCCCACTTCCTCCCCATAGTTACCTCCTCCCAGTGTCCATCCCTT
>NW_006922169.1:1052237-1060530 GCF_000298275.1 Orycteropus afer afer
CTCAGGGGTCCAAGATTATCTTCTGTGTCTGTGTTAATTGGTTTCCCTTTTCTTTGTTGAAGAGGGTCTGTGCAATCCTTCTGCCTAGTCTGCCATCTTGCCCCGCCTCCTAGCTATCCAGGCCATCCTTCTTGAAGCCCTTTATCCCACACCACAGCTCCAGGGTTTTCCTCCCAGGCATGGGGGGGTGCCAAAGGGCAAGGGGGCCACATCTCCTGACTTCCTCTAATCCCACAAGAGGAAGACAGTATCACTATCAGTAACCCAAGGCCTATTACTGCAAGGCCAGATATGCTTCCTCCCTCCAGCCCTTTCACCAACCGTTCCTCCCAAACCACCCACCACCTCTCTCCTGGGTTCTATAATTCACTGCAGTGGCCACACAGAACTCAGATTACGGGGTTTATTAGGGAAGCATCAGGCTACAATTCAAGCTCAGGAACAATGCTCAGTCTCTCTCTCAGCCCACAGACTCTCTCCTAACAGTCTCTCACAGTCTCTCTCCCAACAGTGAGTGTCCCTCGGTGTCTCACTCAGCACTGCGAGTCTCTTGCATCTCCTTCCCAGCAGTGCGTGTGCTTTCAGGAGTGTGTGTCTCTTTCAGCA
Organism: Orycteropus afer afer; assembly: GCF_000298275.1. NCBI lineage: Eukaryota > Metazoa > Chordata > Mammalia > Tubulidentata > Orycteropodidae > Orycteropus > Orycteropus afer. The sequence goes on from NW_006922169.1 coordinate 1,052,844, forward strand.
GCACGTCTTCCTCAACCAGCAGTCAGAGAGAGACTTCTGCCTCTAGGAGGCCTCCTTTTGAGCGTGGCAGAGTGGCCAAACTAACCAATCATAACATCAGAATTCTAAGCATCTGAGGGAGAGCAGGAACCTCCCAGAACATTGCTTTGTGTTATGCCCAACAGAAATACCCCAGGTGGATAACTTTTACAATCGGGAGCATCTCAGTTGCTCACAGCAAATTCCACCCCGGAGTTTACAAGACTTATGGCTAGAAAAGCCATACCAGGTAATTTACACTGGGGAGGGATCCCCCATGCGGGTACTGGGGCCTCAAGAGTAGATGTCTTAGTTCTGTGGTGCTGCTATGGCTGTACAAACAGAAAGTTATTCTCTTGCAGTTTAGGAGGCTGAAGTCCAAAATCAGGGTGCCAGCTCCAGGGGAAGGCCTTCTCTTCAGCTCATAGGTTAGGAGGAAAGTCTTTGTCTTCAGCACCCATGCGTCTGGCATTCCTTGGAGATCCATGTGTCTTGGCATCAATCTTCCCCTGGGTGTAAGAGGTTATCATTGCAGGGATCCCAGGGCCAAAGGAAACTCTCTTTCTGCTCTTCTTTCTTGTTGATAGCCAGGTTCCTCTGATCTCTGCTCACTTGTTGAATCTTTTTTGTGTCTCAAAAGAGCTTGAGTCAAATACAACCTGATTCAGAAGACTGCATCTTGCCTCATTAATATAACAGCATCTAATCCTGCCTCACCAACATCACAGATGTTAGGGTTCTCAGCACATAGGATAATCACATCAGGTCACAGAATGGAGGGTATTCATACCACACTGAGAACCATGGCCCAGCCAAGTTGACACATATTTTGGGGGACATAATTCAACCCGTGGCAGTCAGTTCCAAGAGCTCTGATTAACCACCTCCAAGAAGAAGCCATAGAGGTTGTTCCTCACTGGGTCATCATGTGGGAGAGGCCGAAATATTTATGTTGCCATAGCTACTGCTCCCCCACCCCAAGTAGTCATTAGGCTATATCTGCTGATTATTTTAAAGATTAAAAAAAAAAAAAAAAAAAAAAAAAACACAAACCTCACTGCCATAGAGTCGGATCCCACTCATAGCTAGGCAGTATCCCTAGGGAAGTAGATGGCCCAACCTTCCTTCCGAGGAGTGGCTGGGGGGTTTGAACCACCATCCTGCTGGTTAGCAGTCAAGTGCTTTAGGCACTATGCCCCCAGAGCTCCCTAGAGAGATAAGAGGAAATCGTAGAAACATAGTCTAAGGTAGCATGCTACTCTGGCTTTTTCTGTTGTGCTTAGGATTCATTTGGATTTGCAGGTGGTTCTATCACAGAGTGAAATCCCTGACCATTGACTCCCAGAATCAGCTTTACATATATAAATCCTGCTGGCGCAGCATTTAAGTGCTCAGCTGCTGACCAATGATCGGCAGTTTGAACCCACTCAACGGCTCTGCTGGGGGAAAAGGACTGGGGTCCTGCTTCTGTAAAGATGACAGCCCAGGAAATCCTAAGAGGTCTTCCATTGTGTTGCATGGGCCACTGCAGTCGGAAATCGACTTGAGGCATGCACAGTGGTTTCGTGTCTGTGAAACGCCTCCACTGCCCCAGCAGGGAGCCATGGTCACCAGGCCTTGTAGGCAAGAGGCAGGGGTCAAGCCCATCTTGCTGCCCCGTGCTCAGAGCAGAAGCTGACAGGGGCAGGTAGGTCAGCTGAGGCAAGATTACACTCTGGAAGAGCATCCAGCCCCGAGTCCAGGGCAGGGCAGACCTGGGGCTGGACGGTGGGCCCGGGAGGGGTTAGGGCGTGCTCTCGCTGGTGAGGATGATGGCAGTGAGCGCAGGGTTTCAGAGTCTGCTCCATCTCCCTGCTGATCTGGAGGGAGATGTGGCCGAGAGTTCCAGACTTGACGGGGGCTCCACGAGCTCTTTGGTGGTCTCTGCCTTGTGTCTGTGGGGAGCTGGGCTTCCCTGGTGGAGGCTCACAACCTCATTTGAGGAGCACAGGGAAGCCTGGCCAGGCAGAGATCCAAGTCCTTGCTGACATCAGACCTGTTGACTTCATGTTTCCCCTTAAGGTGTAATTAAGAAGCAGTAAAAGTCACCTTTTTTGTGTGCAGTGCTGAGTTTGGACAGATGCATACTGTCGTGGAACCACCACTGCCATCAAGATGAAGAACCTTCCAGCCCAGCCCAGCCCCGGCCACCGCTGCTCTATCTCTGTCCTGGGGTTTTGCTTTGCCCAAACATCCTGCAAATGGAGCCGCGCAGTGCATGGTGCTCTGCGCCTGGCTTCTTGCAAGCAGCATAATGCATTTGTATCTGTGCATGTTGCTTAGCTATACTTGGCTCCATTTTTGCTGAGTGGTATTCCACCAGTTTGTCTATCAGTTCTCCAGTGAAGGAACATATAGATTGTTTCCAATACCTGGTCATTTTTAATGAAGCTGCAACAAACATTTGCGTGCAGGCTTTTGCGTGACTGAAGACTTTCTGTGTGCTCTGTAAATTCCCAGGAATGGGATTGCTGGCTGTTTAACTCCATGAGAAACTGCCAGCTGCCCTCTGGTGTGGCTGTGCCCTTTGCCAGGCCACCAGCAGTGAGTGAAGGTCCCTGCTTGCCCACCTTCTCACTGGCATTTGGCATCATCAGTTGTGTGTGTGTGTGTGCCACCATTCTGATAGGCGTACCGTGGTATCTCACTGTGGTTTTTATTTGTATTTTCCTAGCCTGTTGGCACAGTGGTTAAGTGCTCACCTGCTAAGAGGAAAGCTGGTGGTTTGAACCCCTGCTTCTCCATTAGGTAGCAGTCTGCTTCTGTAAAGATTACAGCCTTGGGAACCCTGGTAGTTCTGCTGTGTCCTAAGGATCACCGGGAATTGCAATGGACTCGGCACCATGGTTTCTCTTTAACGATTAATTGTGGGAGTGTCTTTCCATGTGCTTGTTTTCCTTTTGTTGGTGTTCTTGGTGAAGTGTCCATTCATCGCTTTACTGGTGTTGGCCTTACATATTCGAGTGACTATGGAGATCTGATTAGGCAAGAAGAGGAAGAGAAATGACACAGCCCGACTGAGCAGATGGCAGTACAGGTAGAAACAAGACCTCCCACCTTTGCGTGTCATACTTTCTCCAAAATTCCTGATCACAGAATATGTTTGGATATTGTTTTGTTTTAGTTTAGTTTAGTTTTAGGATCATTGCAGTGGTGTGGCAGGAAACACCCTCCCCCCCCCAAAAAAAAAAAAAAGAAAGACCTGTCATGGTGACAACTTTCAAATCCATTGGCCATGTTTTATTTAGAGTAAGTAGTCAGTACTTATCATTGTTGCATGACATGATGGAGTTTTAACCACACAAATTGATGCCATATTATTTGTTACCAAATAATGAGTGGCGCATGTTAGTTATTTAATAAATACTTGTTGTTAGTTACTGAGTTAGTTCCCTGTTCACCATGATCGATAATTAAAAACTGTGTCACTGCTTGGGACACTGATAAGAAGTTCTGCCAGGACCTGGAGAAGGACATCGTGCTTGGTAAAGTGGAGGGTCAGAGAAAAAGAGGAAGACCCTCAACGAGATGGGCTGACACGGTAGCTGCAACAATGCGCTCAGCTACAGCAAGGATTGTGAGGCTGGCGCAAGCTGTTATGCAGGCAGTTGCTAGGAGTTGGAGCATCCAGGCTTATCCAAATAAGAAGCTCAGCATGAAACTCTCATCAATCAACACGACGATGGTCGAATTCTCCGTTAGTTACACATTTGCAGAAGGACATAGCAATGTGTCTGCAGTTCAGTGCTTTTGCTTTAGACTCGTGGCCACTTTTCAAGTCCCTTCAACAATGGCTGCTTACTTACTTTTCTTGAGCTAGCTATTCTTATGTGCATTGGTTAGATTGCAACAGAAACAGTGCCTTCAGCGGGTGTGGAGATGAAATCTCTTTGTAAAGGCTAAATCCATGGTCTGTCCAGCAACCAATCATCCCCCTGGAACTGCCCTGTGCAGGAGGGTGTGTGACATGTCTGTGGCTGAGCTTTCATCTCTCAGAGCTGACACATCACCTATCCTCTCCCAGGCTGAACAATCGAGAAGCATGCAACAGTGTTGTTGTTGTTGTTGTTGTTAGATGCTGTTGAGTCATCACTGACTCATAGCAACCCTATGCACAGCAGAATGAAACACCACCCGGTCTTGAGCCACCTCCATGATTCCTGCTATACTTGAGCCCATCGCCGCCACCACCATGTCAATCCACCTCATTGAAGGCCTTCCCCTCTTTCGTTGACCCTCCACCTTACCAAGCATGACATCCTTCTCCAGGGAATGGCCCCTTCTGACAACATGACCAAAGTATATGAGATAAAGTCTGGCCATTCTCACCTCCAAGGAGCATTCTGGCTGCACTTCCTCCAGGACAGACCTGTTAGTTCTTTTAGCAATCCACAGTACTTTCAGCATTTTTTTCCAGCATCACAACTCAAAAGCATCAATTCTTCTTCAGCCTTCTTTATTCATTGTCCAGCTCTCACATGCATATGAGGCGATTGAAAATACCATGGCTTGTGTCAGGCACACCTTAGTCCTCAAGGAGACATCTTTGCACTTCAGTACTTGAAAGAGGCCCTTTGCAGCAGATTTGCCCAGAAGGAAGGTTGGGCAATCCTACTTCTGTAGTGATACTGCCTCGGAAACCCAAGGAGGGGTCGCTATGAGTCGGGGCCAACTCGACGGCAAACAACAACAACAACAACATACATCATACGCAACAGTAGGGCTACAGATAAAGGAGAACATGGCTCTCTTGCTCTGCTAGTGAATGGATGGACCTCTGTTTCCCTGTCCTGTGACTCACATGACCCCTCAGGTGTCTCACCATGCAGTGATTTGGCCTTCTGCCTCCATTCTCCTTCTGTGTGTCTGCAGGGTGTAAGCACACAGCTGCTTGCACAGTGGGAGAAGGGTAAGAAAGAGGCACCTAGAGGGCTCCTTGGTGAAGTGAGCTTACGAGAATAGTCCTGTAGTCATACCATCACTCTGTGCCCTAGAAGCTCTAAAACGGGTATAGGAACAGATGCATTGCAAAGCAGAACAGGAGAGTGTGTTGGTAGGGGTCTACCTGTTGTCATTGTCAGGGGCCACCCAATGGATTATGACTCACAGTGACCTGATGTGTCCGCGTAGAGCTGCTCCATTGGGTTTTCAAGGCTGTGGTCCTTTGGAAGCAGATGGCCAGCCCTGTCTTCCATGGCATCTCTGTGTAGGCTCCAAGCACCAACCTTACAGGTAGGTGTTGAACACTTTTGTGCCACTCAGGGCCACCTGATGATATAGCCAGAGCTCTTATAGCTCCTCTAGGGGGATATCTAACACCTGTATTTCCAAAGGCAAATCCCATTCTCTGATGTGTCACTGCTCACTACAGTCGCCTCATTGGTGCAGAGGCTGCTTCCAAGCTGGCTGACCATCCCTACGTCCAGCTGGGCTTTGTCAGCGATACTGGCAAAACCTCACTGGCCCACTAAGGTCAGCTTTGGGATGTCATGTCTTTTCCAATGTGCCTCCATGTCCCCTCAATTAACATGGTCAAGTATTTCCAAAATACTCTCCCAATGATCCCTTAAGGAGCTCTGGTGGTGTAGTGGTTGAAGTGTTTGGCTGGTAACCAAAAGATCAGTGATTAGAACCCACCAGGCACTCTGCAGAAGAAAGACGGGGTGATCTGCTTCCATAAAGATTTACAGCCTTGGAAACCCAGTGGGGGCTGCTATGAGTTAGAATGGACTCATGGCAGTGAGTTTAATGACCCCTTGGACTTCTTGTTGTTGTCAGTTGTCCTCAAGGTGGCTCTGACCCCCAAGGACCTTCGGTAAACAGAAGGAACCACCGCCCTGTCCACACCGTCTTCACCGCCATCGGAATGTTTGGGTCCATTGTTGTTGCCACTGGGTCAATGTGCTTCGCTGAGGGCTTCCTTCTCTGTCTTTGACACCCTGATTTACCAAATGTGACACCCTCTTCAGCAACTGATCCCCCTTGATGATGTGTCCGGAGAGAGTGAGCGCGTCTCAGCACCCTCGTCTCTGTGGAGCTCTCTTGCTGTGCTTTCCCCAAGGCTGCTCAGTCTGTTCTTCTGGCAGTCCACACTCCAGTCGTTGGTCTTCACCAGCACAACGGTTCCAATGGGTCCCTCTGCCTTCCTTTCTCATTGTCCAGCTTTCACATGCATTCGAGGGCATTGAGAAAACCGGGGCTTGGGTCAGGCACACTTCAGTCACCAAAGTGACATCTTCACTTTTCAAAGTCTAGAAGAGGTCTTTTACAGCAGATTTGCCTGGTGCAATGCATTGTCTGATAATCCACTCACTACTGTTTTTGCAAATAAAGATTTATCGGAACACAGACCCACCCATTCACTTGCATATTATCTATGGCTGCAGAGGCAGAGCTGAGTAGTTCCAGCTGAGACATGTGGACAGTCAAGCCTAAAATGCTTATTGCTTGGCCCTTGCAGAAAATGTTCCTGATCCCTGATTTAAGCAGCAGGAAGCCACCACACAATGGCAAAGTCCAACATCTCCACCCTGAGTAAAGGGGAAAAGCTGAGCGCATGTCTGTTCCCTCCCATTTAAAGCAGCTTAGGAAAGACAGAGACCCTTGGCCCTCTGATGTCCTCCCCACGGCTCCCCTCTCCATGGCTCCAGGCCTCCTCTTTATTTGCATCCTTGTGAGATTTGTAACTGTGCACTTGCATGAAACGTGCAGGGTGTTTGATTAGCCGTGCCCCAGGCTGTGGATAGGTGCAGTATACATATGTGCAGTGAGGCTGGATTTAATGATGTTTGAGTTAAGCCGGCCAGGGCTGGAGGGAATGTGCAATGGCCAAGGTGAAGGCGGTGATTTGCAAAGGAAACCACTCCCTCCCTGTCTGGCTGGCCTGCCTCCATGCAGCGATGCTTAATTGCAAAGAGAGCAGAGGTTCTGAGTACCTCCTTTCTCTTCCCAAGGAGCCCCAATGTCATTCATGCTGGCTATTCCCTTCCCTCCTGCTGAGCTAAGGGAGGCTCACTCCTGGGCAGGACGCCTGGGCTGCCCGGCTTGCAGGTGGGTGGTCTCTGGGTCCAGTCTCCTGCCTCCTGGTGGAGGTGAGCCAGGACACCTGGTCGCGGATCCCACCGCGGGCTTCCATGGGCATCACTCAGGATGCTGGCCACACGTATTCCTGGGTCCCTGTCATAGAGGTCCTTATTCTTTTGGTCTGAGGGGAGGCTAGTCCCTGCACTTGTTGAACTTGCCCAGAAGCTAACACTGTTACCAGCTGACCTGTTTCCTGTGCTGGTCTCATTGAGCCCTCTGTCTGCCTGCCAAGCAGGTGGTTCTATCCTTGCTTCAGAGAGGAGGAAGTGAGGGCTCAGAGGTGGTACAGAGGCAGGTGCATTCTGTGGAGTGAGTGGGGTCTTGGTCACTCACTCTCTCAGTCTTTCATTCATTTGTTCACTTACTCACTCATCGTGGACTACCTAGACCTGTGCCTATATCAACATGTCGGGAAGAGCAGGAGAAAGGGCATAAAAAGTCAGGAACCCGGACAGAAGAGCAGTCAGCCCCAGGGTTACAGGTGAGGAGAGGCAACTCAGGCCCGCCCAGAGTAGCAGGCCAGAAAAGCAGGAGAAAGGGGATAAAA
>NW_006922169.1:1072000-1093182 GCF_000298275.1 Orycteropus afer afer
TTGGTAGGGTGGAGGGTCGACGAAAGAGGGGGAGGCCTTCCACGAGATGGATTGACACGGTGGCTGCGATGATGGGCTCAAGTACAGCAGGGATTGTGGGGCTGGTGCAGGATCGGGCAGTGTTTCGTTCTGCTGTGCATGGGGTCACTATGAGTCGGCAACGACTCGACGGCACTTAACAACAACAACAACATATCAACATGTCTGGTTTTATCCACACATGTGCCCATGGAGACCTGCATGTGTATCTGGATTTATGCTGGTTTCTGTATCCGCCTTTCTACTGGGAGCTGCACGGACATCTCTCTGTCTCTCATTCTCTCTCTCTCTCTGTCTGTGTCCCTCTCCACCTGTTCTGACGTGTACACTGACATCTACAGCTGTACCTCTTGTTACTGGGTGCTGTCCAATCAGTTCTAAGTCCTTGTGACCCCATAGGACTGCTTCATGGGCTTTTCCAGGCTGTCATCTGGCTGGGAGCAGGTCAGCCAGTCTTTGCTACTGAGGAACAGCTGGTCCACCCAGTGACCTGTTGGTTAGCAGGCCAGTGCTTAAGCACTGTGCCGCCAGCGCTCCCTACATCTGTGTCCACACATTCATAGTGACCTAGGTCCTAGGCCCTGAGGATCGTGGCTCTCACTTTGGGCAAGATTCTTGTCTTGTGGAGTGTACAGTCATCCTGGGAGTCAGCCCTTTAACATGTAACATTCAGGACAGTGATCCAGTCATCATCTTCATAAGGACCACAGGAGAAGCACATGGGATCAACCTGCATGGGGACATGGGACAGAGTACGGGGAGGAGCTCCTGGAAGGAGACCTGTGAGCTAAGGCAGGGGGAGGGGCAGACCTGCCAGGGAAGCAGGGGCAGGAGCTATTTCAGGTTGGAGGATGAGCAACATGAAGGCCTTGAGGGTGAGTTGGGCCTGGTGTTTGAGGAAGCAAGCCAGCAGTTATGCCGGGAGCCAGGACGCTCCGGGGCTGCAAACTGGGGAAAGCTGGAGCCCAGCAGCTCCTGTGGGGTGGCCATCTGGGTGCAGGAGCTAAGCAGGACCCTCCTGGGCTGGTTCTGGGGTGTGACCTCATCCACAGAGCAGAAGTTCTCTGGGATTCCATTCATTTCCCAAACCTGGGAAGTCAGATGCACTTGCTCAGGGGCCTTGCTGGAGGCAGTTGCAAATTTAAACATAAAATCCCTCCTCTGTCAAGCCCTGTCTTTCAGAACTTCAGGACCCTGACCAGGGCTCCGGGCCGGGCTGCCTTTCTGGAAGAAAACTCCCTCCCTAGGGAACGAACGGTGGTGCTGAGGCTCCCTTGCCTGCACTTACTGAATGAAACTGTACTCAAATCACACTGTCCGTTTTCAATGGGGAAAAGTGTCCTTGTCAACATCTCCAGCCTATACACAGTCTTTAATTCGGGGGCTCTGTTTTCATCTCACATTCCATGATACAATGGTGTTTGTGGTAATATATACGCTGCTGTCTCCTGGGAACTCGCCCTTCCCTTTGCAAATCCCTGCTGCTTTCCATGGACTTAGAGTGGCAGGAACTACACTGGATGTAAGGAGACTCCTTTGGGAATGCGGCTGGCAGAGACATGGCTCAGAAGTCACACTGGGAGCGGGACACCCAGGGCTGAGCCAGCCTGCCCACCTGAACAACGTGCCCTCCCTGGCTCACGTTTGCACCTTTCTTCTCTGGTAAGGTTTTTTTCTCACGGTGCTTTGGCTGGGATGTCCACTTATGCTGATGTTTGAAATGGTGTCTGCCACTGAAGGGAGTGTGCAAGTGGCTTTACATTAAACCTCTGGATCTGGTGGAACAACTTCCTTGTCCTGCACGTATGGGTCAGTTGAAGATGGAGGTTCACCAAGAGATGAAGAAAGTATGTTGGCATTAGAACCTCAGCAAGGTGCTCAAGGAGTCCTGGTGAAAGAGCTCAGCCACTAACCAAAAGGTCGGTGGTTCGAACCCTCCAGAGGCTGTGCAGAAAGACGAGGCAGCCTGCTTCTGTAGAGACTGACCACCTTGGAAACCCTGTGGGGCAGTTCTACTGTATACTCCAGGGGTGTTGTGAGTCACCATCAGTTCAGTGGTAGTGACTTTTTAAAGTTTTTTGGATGGCTACTGGGGTCAACCCCTCTGGGGTGCTCTCAAGCCCTGCGTCTCAGGTTGCCCCACACAATGGTGAGGGACTTGGATGTGTGTGGCAGGGGCTGAGAGTGTCCAGAGAGTGTTAGTGGCTGAGCGCACTAACTCTGGCGTGCTCCAGAGTGCTGAGGACAAGAAGTGGGCCCCACCCCAGCCGCATCTGTCCCCGCACACAGACCGAGTGCTCAATCTCTCCAAAAGTCCCCAAACCAAACCAGCTGCTGTCGAGTGGACCCCAGCTCAAGCAGACCTCTTGGCATGCCCGAGGTACGTCAGATTAGAGCCGCACCCACAGACTTCTCAGTGGCAAGTTCCTGGAAGGCCTTTCTTCCAACATGCCTCTGGGTGGACTTGATCTTCCAAGCTTCCGGCTACGAGTCAGACAGGGGATCTGTCTGCAGGGCTCCTTGGCAAAACCATGAACTGCTTCAGTTGACGTTGTGTGCCTGCAGGCAGGGGTGTCTTGGGAGAACTTACAGACCCATCAGGCGAGTTTGGCCAAATTTCATGACCCATTCACAGCCCTTTTAGGGATTCAGGGTCCCCGTTTCTTTGGTCATCCGCTCTTTGTTCAGTGATAACTGCTAGGCCTCTCAGGCTCAATGACTTCCTCTCAGGGCACTCAGAGCACATGTGTGCTCAAAACCCCGTGAAGACTAGACTGGCTTTCCTCTATCCTTCCCCATAAGTTGGAAGCTAGCATCCTTTTTTCCTCCCTTGGAAACTTTTTACATTCCCCCCTTGATAGTTAAGTCTTACTTATAAAATTATATTGAAGCATATTAACATACTATTGGCCATACTCCCCTCTACTACATGGCATTTGGAGGTTGGCTTCCTAGTAAACCAGCTCCATTAAGCCGTCTCTGATGCCCGGCAGCCCTACTGTGGCAGAGCGGAACCGTGCTCCATAAGGCTTTCAGTGGCTGACCTTTCAGAAGTGGACCACCAGGCCTTTCTTTCAAGGGACCTCAGAGTAGACTGAACCCCAACTTTCAGTGGCAGCCAGTCACATGAGCCCTTTGCAGCACCTGGGTGCTCTGGAGGTCTGCATACATTACGTCCGTAACAAGCCAGGAAAATGAACATACACCATGACCCACCTTGACAAAATAGAAACCGAAACTCTGGGGAGTCGACCATTGGGCAGAGAGTGGTACTCATGGCTAGGAGGACCAGCACCAGGGTTTGAACACAGACTTGCCTTGCTCCAAAGCCCCAGACAGGGTTTCTACTAAACCATGGAAGGCCCAGATGTTAAACTAAAGATTCATATTCTGTCTGTGTCCATGTGTTGTGATTGCATTGCATACCCCAAAAATATGTGCTTCAGATCCTAATGTCTATGCTTGTGGCTATAATCCCATTTGGTAATGGGTTATCTTTGTTACTTGAATCAGGCAGGATTACTAATGGGTATGTTTTGAGTCAATCTCTTTTGAGATAGAAAAGAGATTAAACAAGAGGGCCAGTAAGCAGAGATGGGAGAGGAGAGATGCCAAGCCACGTGGAGATCTCCAGGGAGCAAGGAGGCAGAAGTTGAAGACTGAAGGACCTCCCCCAGAGCCAAGAGAGAGAAAGCCTTGCCCCAGAGCCCTGAATGCAGGCTTCTAGCCTCAGCTGTGAGCCAATAAATTTGTTTGTTAAAGCCATCCATTTGTGAATTTCTGTTGTAGTAGCACTAGATGACTGAGACACTGCGCTGGAACTAAAATTCAAGGCAATGTAAGGTCAGACAATCATGAAACGGGAGAAGCTATGGGGCTGAATGCTTAAGAAGCATCCAGATTCTTGTGTGACTCCCTCCTGGGTCCCCTAATTAATTACTCGGAGGCCCCCTTCTGGATCATAACTATGAGGCAGATGCTGAGCTAGGCATTGGACATAAGATGATGAGTGAAGGATGAGGGGTCCTCCTATGGAGACAGAATGGGAATCAGGGAAGACTTCGAATACAAAAACTGCACAGCCACATGTTTGGTGAGAGTTATGACAGGAACAGGGGCTGTGATAGAGAAGGGTGGGCGATGAGGAGGCTCACTGCCAGGTAAACATCAGGCACCTCTGGAGATTGGGAGGAAGCCAGCGAAGTGAAAAGCAACTCAGTGGAAGCGACAGCACATGCAAAAGTCTTGATGGGGAGAGAGGTGGGCACATTTCAGAAACAAACCAGAGGAAGTGTGGGGTGACGGACTGAGGCCAACCAAACCTTCAGCACCAGACTGAACCCACAGAATAGAGTTAGCATCATATGAAACTTGAAGAAAATAACCCTCTTATATTATTTTATTGTTAACAAAAAACACATGAACGTGTTCATAGTCCCACTGCCCTGGATATCACAATTTCAAAAAACTAAAGAGAGCAACAGGCTGTTGTTGGTAGGTGCCACTGAGGTGTTCCAACTCATAGTGACTCTATATACAGCAGAATCATGTTGCACACTCATTGTATATACAACTCTATAGACACAGAATGGTGGGTCTTAGCCAGCCTTACAATCCTTGCTATACTTGCATGCATTGTTTCAGCCACTGTGTCAATTCATCCTGTTGAGGGTCTTCCTCTATTTTGCTGACCATCTACTATACCAGGTATAATGACCTTCTCCAGAGACTTAGTCCTCTTGGTACTGTGTCCAACATACAAGACAATACCACAAGGTGCTTGCTTCTAAGGAGCGTTCTGCCTGTACTGCCTGCAAGACAGATTTGTCCATTCTTCTGGCAGTCCACAAGGTCCTTCAGTGGCACAGTGTCTAAGGCATTGGACTGCTTACCAGAAGACTGGTGGTTCAAACCCACCAGCCACTCCTCAGAGGGAAGATTGGGCAATCTACTTCCTTAGAGATACCACCTCAGAAACCCAAGGAGGGGTTGCTATGAGTTGGAATAGATTCAATGGCACTGAGTTTGGTTTGGGTCAGTCCATGATACATTCAATATTCTCTACCAACACCACAATACAAATCTGTCCATTCTTTAGTCTTCCTTTTTTACTGTTGAGAATGTGCACACATATGAGGTGACTGAGAATACCATGGCTTGGGTCAGGCACACCTTAGTCATCAAAGTGACTTCTGTGCTTTTTAAGATTTTAAAGAGGTCTTTTGCAGCAGATTTTCCCAGTTCAATATGTTGTTTGATTTCTTGACTATTGCTTCCATGGGCATTGATTATTGATCCAAGTAAAATGAAATCTTTGGCAAATTCAATATTTCCTCCATTCATAATTTAGAGACCATCTGAAGAATAGATGTGACACACTGAATGCTAATGACTGAAGGTCATCAAGGACATCATGCATGAAGAAAGCAAAAGGTCATTAAAAAGACAAGGAAGAAAGAAAAGACCAAAACGGATGTCAGCAGAGACTCTGAACTTTGCTCTTGAGTGCACAATAGCTAAAGTGAAAGGAAGAAATGATGAAGAAAAAAGCTGAGCAAAAGATTTCAAAGGGTGGCTCAAAAAGGCAGGGTGAAGCATTATAATGAAATGTGCAAAGACCTGGAGTTAGAAAACCAGAAGGGAAGAACATGCTTGTTATTTCTCAAGCTGAAAGGCAGAACAGACAAACATATAGAAAGAACAAAATTCCCCTTCTCGCCTAACTCTCCTCTCCCTAAAGCAGCTGTCATGAGTGTTTCTTTGGGTGTTGGTCTGTAAATCCATTCACCACTCTGAACTTTTTACTTTATCCCAAAGGTTTGCGCTAGACCCACTGGTCAAGCCCTGACTCAAGAGCTTTACCCACCAACAGTTGGTTCCCTTCTGAGAGGCTGCCTGGCACTAAAGTGTTTTCTCACCAGAACTTAACTCACTGACCAAGAAGCTCTTTGGTATTATTCCAAGGGTTGAAGCACAGCATCTGTGTTACACTGGGTTCTCTAGAGAAACAAAAAACAGTAAAGCTTATATATGTGTGTGTGTGTGTATATATATATATATATATATATAGAGAGAGAGAGAGAGAGAGAGAGAGAGAGAGAAATTTATGTTAGGAAAATGGCTCATACACGTATAGAAGCTGACAAATCCAAAGTTCCTGGATCAAACATCAAGCTGGAGGTTTTTCCTGGCTCCCACAACTGCAGGAACGGAGGAGCTCAAGGCTGGCAGGCAGTATACCAGCTGTTGACTCCAACGAATGATGAATCCAAGATCTTCAGGCCAAATGGTGAACTGCTCACTCATGGACAGTTGTAGGCAGCACAACAGAATCCTGATCCACAGAAGAGTGTCTCTCTTCCCAAGATGTCCCTGGATATACTGGAAGCAGGCCATACCCCTGGGGAAACTCCCCTTCAAGAGACTGGCCACCCAGAACACAGTCATCCGATCCCATCATGGGAACAACCACACAGAACTGGGGTCCAGCCAAGTTGACACACAGCTCCATCACAGCATCCCTGGTGGGGTCCTTGCACAGGGGCTCATGCTTGATTCAGGAATTTCTGTGGATTTCTATGGTGGGTTACCTTGGGGCAAGGCTTGTGGTGGCCTCTCAGTAGACTTGTGGCAATGAAAAATATTTAGAGACCTTGGAAAAGTGTTAGCAGCCTTTGTCCAGCACTGGTTGCAGGGTGGGTTGTTTCTCTTTCCTGGGGACCCAGCCAGGGTCCTATGGGCTTTCCTCATCATGGCAGATAAACTGGACTATTTGCAAAATTCTGCCCTTAGTCACGTGTGGGGATGGAGTTTGAATTTAGATTCATCCGCTTAATCGTTGGGCAAGCTCCTTCACATCTCTGACAGTTGCCCATTTATACAAGGGTGTAGTTGTATCAACAATAAACGGTGGTGGTGGTTGTTAGCTGTTTTTGAGTCAACTCCAGCTCATGATGACCTTGTACACAACAGAAGACAGTGCTGCCCGGGCCAGCATCATCCTAGTGATCACTGTTTGATCAAGTTCATCCTTGTGGCTATTGTGCCAGTCCATCTCACGAAAGAGCTCCCTGGCCCTCACTGGCCCATTTCACCAACTACGATGTCCCCTTCAACTGGCTGATCCCTTCTGATGATGCATATAAAGCAAGTGAGTCAGACAGTATTCTGTTGTCTTCTCTGAGCCTCAGCAAAAGCACCATAATGGAGAATGATGTCAATGCCAATGCTGAAGGTGCTGCCGCTGAAGGCAGTGATGACCTTCCAGCACGTTTTCCCAGGCCGTCCAGGGGTTAAATGTCATCCTGTGGCCTCAATGCAGTCATCGTCTTAATGAGCTGAGTCAGAACCACCTGTGGTAACATGGAAGCAGCCAGGAAGAAGTGCCCCAAGGTAACTTTCTGAGGACACAATTGTCCTGACCAACTCCTCCTTGGCCTCTTTTAAATGTTGGAGCTGGTTGTGCCTGAGGGACGCCTTTGGCTTCTTGGGTAATTACCCAAATATGGATTGCTTTGCTTTAAGGTATTTTTCCAGAGAGCTCAGGAGAGAAACAAGAGGCAAGGACAATCCCCTCACTGCAAGCTCACCGTTTATCTATTTTTCATCAGCTCCCCTCAAGAGAGCACCTGCCTGCTCCTGCATGAGCAGGGAAATTTCGCACCAGGAGTGAAGGTGCAGGGGTCATGTGGAAATGCAGCCAGTGGAGCCTGTAATTTTCATGTTGTAAAGGGTCTGTAACCGTTGCACTTTTGCCTTTGTTCTTATTGTCATATATTCAGAATACTAGATACCAGCATCCCATACGGATTGTGTGTTTATGTGTTTAAGTGGCAGTCTGTGACACTCACAACACCCTAAAGCAGGGCCTGGAGGAAAGAACAGCGGGGTAGTGCCTGGGACTGGATTTATAGTTGGAGGACTGTATTAGATTCCTGGCTCTGTGGCTTCCTAACAGGAACCCTTGGAGCTTTGTTCACGTGACCTCGCTGCGATAGCTCTCAACTGCTTCTCAAGGCCACCCAGAGACACCTCAGAGGAACGGCCTGGAGATGTGATCCTGAAAGGTCAGTCTTGCAAACCTTATGGAGCATTGCTCTCCTCTGCACACATGGGGTGGTCATGAGTTGGGATCAACTCAATAACAACTCACAGCAAACCACAATGCAGGAACCTGGAGCTACAATGGGGTTGGGTCTGAGGACTTCATTGTAAGCTGGTTCTGACGTAAGTCGAATACCTCTTTTGTTTTGCTTTGTTTTTCAATATTATTGCCTTTGGTTATCAGATTTCTTTATACATCCAAGCACTGACCGTCTGAGAATGATGACAGCAGTAAATGACGTACTGCCATGTTGTAGATGGTGCGTATTACTAAAGATAAGATATAAAAAACAAAAGCCAAAACCAAAACCAAACTCACTGCCATTGAGTCGGATTTGACTCATAGCGACCCCTCCTTGGATTTCCAAGGCAGTATCACTATGGAAGTAGATTGTCCAATCTTCCTTCCAAGGAGTGGCTGGTGGGTTTGAACTGCCAGCCTTCTGGTTAGCAGTCAAGTGCCTTAGGCACTATGCCACCAGTCATAATGCCATTCGTTGTAACTTGAATGTGTCATAAGTTGGGAATAGTCTGCACCTGCTATAGTCTCTGGTGGTGCAAATGTTGAGCAAACTGGCTGCTGCCAAAAGGTATGAGGTTTAAAATGTGTCTTGGAAGAAAGACATGGTGACCTGAAAAATCAGCTCTGGAAGCTCAACAGAGCAGTTTTCTGACACACGTTGGGTTTCCAGGACTTAACTGTTTTCTCTCGCTCATCCCAGGTCAGTTCCTGCATGACGCCCACCCCTGCTTCTACCTTCTTCTCCCTATTGTCCTCCTGGCTTAGCGATGATCCTAAGTCTACCTTTTTGAGCTCCTGTTTTCTCACCCTTTCCATGGATTCTGATTCAATTGGTCTGGAGCGGACCCAGGCTTTTTTTTTTTTTTTTAATAAAGCTTCCTTATAATTCTAAAGAACTAAAGTTGTGAACACTGGTTGTGTCCCTTGAGCCCTGGGTCACACTGTCTCTGATTTCACCAGTCTCCATCCCTTCTTCTCCAGCTTTGTCACCGACCTCTACCAGGCACCGGGGAACCAAGGAATTGCACTTCTTCTGTCTCTTGCTGGTGTTTCCTCTCTTCATCCAAAATCCATCCGTGCCCAGTGTCTGCACTGGGTGACCAGTGTGGGTGCAGAGATGATGAGACAAGCAGAACCCCACTATTCCTCTTCCAGCACTTGGGCTCCAACAGCCCTTGCAGCAGAAAGGTTCTCTTTCGCCCAGGAGTTCAGGACAAAAAGGTCCATCCAGGTGTTGCTGCAACCACCTAGCCCCAGTCAGTACCTCCACAGACCACCTCTTCAGAAGCTTCAGCTTCACCCCCGGAGCTGCTGAGAAAATCTCCCAGCTGAAAACCCACCTCTAGGGAGGTCCTTGGCTTCCAGTGTCCTACAACCTTCAGAAGAGGGACCTTTCTAGTGAGCTTTGGCAGTAAATTCTCTGACAGGGAGCCCCCCCCCCCACGATTGTGTGATCACCTCTCTCTCCTGCTTATGTGGGAACATGATAGATGGACCTTTTACACAGGCAATTTGAAATGGAGCTGAAGTTAGCAGCAAAGCAGTTCATTAATGGTGGCAAGACACTTGAAGAGGCCAGAGGAAAGGGGCTAAATCCTCATCTCCCTGACATCCTTGAGTATTCTTAGGGACATGCCCTTGCTGAGCACTCAACCTTGTGCCTCCAAGAAAGAGTCCACGGTTCAGTCAAACACTGGAATGGACTCTTGGGAACTGCCTCCTGCCTCCAAACTTGAGCCCATAAATTCATAGTGGAATGACAAGGGAGCTTAGTTGAGGGGCAGAATACAGAAAGAAGACACATGCTAGAGACAGGGAGATGTCAACCAGTTCCATTTCAGCACTGGGCCATGATGAAACAATTGAAGGATGTGGGCACTGTTGTATTATTTATGCACATGCTAAAAGTTAACAGCAGAGGAAATTGTGTGAGAGACCGTAAATTAAGCAAAGCTGCCCTATAAATTTGGATGAAATCTTACATCGGCTTTAATATTTAATACATCATCAGGATCACATTTTCACAAACCACAACAGAAGTTCAGGCAAAAGCTCAAGATTGTGTTAGGTGAGGATGTTGTTTTCTTCCCTGGAAACCCTCCTCTGCCCGGGGCATGGCGTCCATTGCTTTCTGCTCTGTGAGAAAAGCAAACTCAGATCACATTGCCACTGATGCTGCTGGGTTCCGTCCCCAGCACAGAACACAGCTCCAAGTCACAGAAGACCAGCTAGCTCAAATGATCACCCCAGGGCCAAGCACCCATCATCACTTCCTCTAGATTTATTTTGTGATTTTAAAGAGACTTGGCCACAAAGTTGATAATAATGCACAAGAAGATCTACGCAGCAAAGTGCTCAAAGGTCAGAGTCACAAAGGCTCCATATCCCCTGCGTTTGCCTGCACACGACGAGCTGTGAGCACCCATATGACACCCTCTTAGCTGATACAATGCATGTGTGTGAGGAAGGCTGGATCACGCCTCTCAAAACATCATGGATTTGAACCGGGTTGTGGTTTCAGTTTAGACTTTTCGTCTGCTATGCAGGGGACCTGGGCTCGATTCCTGGCCAACGCATCTCGTGCAAGCCGCCACCCATGTGTCAGTAGAGGCTGGTGTGCTACTGTCGTGCTGAAGGGGTTTATGCAGAGCTTCCAGACTCAGACAGACTGGGAGGAGGGCCTAGAGGTCTGAATCCTGAAACTAGCCATGAGAGCCCAGTGGGTCACAGTGATCCGATCTCACTGTGTTGGTGCTTGGTTGGCAACTGGACACGGGGTTGACACACGACTGGTAGCATGCTGTTCCACTGTGTGTGGGTCACCATGAATCATGGGCTGAGTTGATGGTGGTTAACAGCAACAGAATTGGCCACCCTAAGGAGCTCATACATTTGTAAGAGAGTCAAGACCAACTGGCCTGGCCCATGGAACAATCTGAGCAGGGATGGCACTTTGGGGACTCTAGACAGCAGGTGAGAAGTCTCCTCAGAATAACTTCTCTGGGGGGCCAGGGGGCTGGGCACTGATGCTCCCCTTCCACCTGCCACTGGCTGAGGCCTGCTCGGGAACACTGACCCCACCGCACTTGAGCTGGCCTTCATGTGGGCTGAGAGAAGGCACTCTACATGTCCTAGAGCTGAGTGTCAAGGGCGTACACTCCTCAGCCCACACTGGGAGGGCATCCTGACTTCTCTGTGCTTCCTCCCTCCCTTTCCAGCCCTGGGTAGCCCTGCGTGCTGTTTCTGATGACTCTACAGGAAGGACTTTCTGAAATTACAATGCCTTTTCTTGCCAGCATACATGCCTAGACAAGGCGACCCAAATTTGCAGCTAGGGTTACAGCCCTGGGAATGACTGTCATGTGGATTTCAGTCCCCACCCTGCACCTTTACCCACAGGAGTCTGGAGGAAACCCATGCCCCCCTCAGACAACATCTAGTCTCCTCTGCCTGGCTCAGAGCTTTGGGAGGGAGAAACTTCTGGCACATTCTCCACCCCAGAGAGGAGCTGAGGCCCTGCCCTTGGGGCCACCTGCTGTGTTTAGCTGCTCAAGCAAGAGAGGCAACAAGGCTTCCTGCTAATTGTGACCTGGTTCTCTGGCAGGCACCTCACACATGTGGCACAGGGAAGTGTCACTCCTGCTGTTGTCTCACAGGGGTAGCACTGACAGGCTTTTTTCTGAAGGGCTCGTGGCAATGTGTGGTGAAGGGCACAGAGCTCGTGGGAGGAGGGACCATCTCGTTCACAAGAAAATGTCAAGTGGCTGATTTGAAAGGAAACCAAGAGACTTTCATTCTCAGGAAAATGGGAAATTCGGTATGGAAGTGCCATACTTTTGAGACAGACCAAGCTTTTCTCTCTGAAATTCCTCATTAGATCCTAGTACTGCAGCCAAGTGGTACCCAGTCCAGCCACTCTGTCCTCCCAAAGCTATCTTCCTTTCAGTGGTCCATCTTTCTGTTTTCACTCATCTTTCTAAATTCACCTTCCTTTGCAAGCTTGATCATAAATTCTGTTTACAGAACTTCAAATTCCACTCAGCTCCTCAAAGTAAAGACCTCATTTTGATGAATAAGTTGCTCCTGACCAAGTCATGGTATTTTCAATTGCCTCAATGCATGTGAAAACTGGAAAGTGAATAAGGAAGACAGAAGACTTGACGCATTTGAATTGTAGTGTTGGAGAAGAGTACTGAATATGTCATGGATCGCCAGAAGAACGAACACATGTGTCTTGGAAGTACAGCCAGATGCTCCTTAGAAGTGAGAATGGCCAGACTTCATCTCACGTAATTTGGACACGTTATGAGGAGGCACCAGTCCCTGGAGAAGAGCATCACGCTTGGTAAAGCAGAGGGTCAGCAAACAAGAGGAGGACCCTTAATGAGATGGATTGGCACAGTGGCTGCAACAGTGGCCTCGAATATGTCAGTGATTGTGAGGCTGGCACAAGGTCAGGCAACATGTTGTTCTGCTCTGCATGGGGTCACCACCAGCCTCTTGGCTAGCAGCCAAGCTCTTGACTGTGCCACCCAGGGACCCCGTTGCATATAGACATTTTATTGCAGTGTGATCTGCCCTCCCCCAGCTTCCCCACTGACAGCGCACCTGCCGCAATTTGGTGGCTGACTAGAATCTCTTTGTCCTCGAGACCATAATTCACTTTCTGTTACTTCCACATACAGTAAGTGCTTGTTGTGGCTGTCTGTATGTTGTGCTGCTCTAGTTGAGGTGGACAGAGTGGGGATCAGGAGCAGTGTAATCCTTGCCTTGTTATAGGTGCCCGTCAAGGAGGGAAGAGACAAAGTGAACAAAAGAAGCAGGATATTGAAAAATAGCTACCTATATGGACAGTGGTGCTAGCTATCTCCCTGCAACCACTGAGGCAACCCCTTTGACCTCAGCGGTTCCTCTTCTCCCTCCCCTGCCTGGGCACCGTGTCCCTTGACTGTCTTCTAAGATCCTCTCCATCCGTGCTCCCACTGGGATCTAACCTGACCATGGCCGTTTCTCTGCCTTGAACAAGGCAAGCTGTCCCCAGGCAGCACCTTCACTGTGGAGTTCACTCTGCCTGCAGCCGCCGGCCCCACCCCAGCTCCTCATGCTGCTGGTTTTGGTTTAAACCTCACCACCTCGGCAAAGCTGGCTCAGAAGGCCCTTCTTGGCATTGATCTCCTTTGCTTTGGAGGTGAGAAACCCAGGCTCCTGAAAACTCCACTGCCACCTGGCCATGGGGCTGGGCCACAGGTGGTTGAGCACTGAACAAACTCGGGCATGTTAGAACCGTGTGTGAACTAGTTCTTTTCTCCAACCCCTGTAGGGTTTGGATTTTCTTTGGCAAAGGCTCCTGTAGGTGGCACTGAGTTGAGGCCAGAGAATGGTTTATGGAGTGTGGTCCCAGCTGAGGCAGGGAACAGGGGAAGGGGCAGCGCCCAGCTTAGAGTCTGTATAGCGATTGATCTAGGAGTGGCCAGAAAGGGGGCGGAGGCTGGCTCTGGGAGCGGGGAGCAACAGAGGGCGACGTCCAGGACTAGCAGTCACTCAGGAGAGGACTCCTTGTGACCTGGTGTGGTGCCTGAGAGCTAAGAGCCAGGAGGCCACAAGAGGACCCCAGTCTGCACTTCTCAGTGAGGAGCAGGTGTTCTTGGCATAACACAGGCTCAGCAGTCAACAGTCTGCAGCCCACTGCCTGCTCTGACCCTGACCCTGAAAACAACCTGCCCATTCCCTCATGGCACTTCCTTTGTGGGCCTGTTCATGGGGCTGAGGACACGTTTGTGAAACATGGTGTCCCCAGCTTGTCTGTGTACACAGCTGGATGAAGGTCTGCTCATGGGCTGAGGACACGTTGGTGTGATGCGGACCCCCAGGATGTCTGTGTACACGGCTGGATAGGGGCCCTGCTCATGGGCTGAGGTATGTTGATGTGATATGGCCCCCCAGTATGTCTGGGTAGGGGCCTACTCATGGTCTGAGGACATGTCGTGTGACATGGGCCCCCAGGATTTCTGTGTACACGGCTGGATCGGAGCACACTTCTCTGGGGAAGGCGCCACTGCGGCCAAGAGCAGTGAGGTCCTCTCCACCTCTGCCCCTTTCAAGTCAGATGGCCTTGATAAAAAAAAAAAAA
This sequence comes from Orycteropus afer afer, assembly GCF_000298275.1. Taxonomy (NCBI): domain Eukaryota; kingdom Metazoa; phylum Chordata; class Mammalia; order Tubulidentata; family Orycteropodidae; genus Orycteropus; species Orycteropus afer. The sequence goes on from NW_006922169.1 coordinate 1,086,295, forward strand.
AAAACCTTAAAAATAATAAAGGCATCTAGTTGTGAGGTGTTATCAAGCCAACTCCTGCTGCTAGTAATCCCGCGTCCAGCAAACTGAAAGGTGGCGCAGTCCTACGCCTTCCTCAGCCGGGACCAGCTTGCGCTCTTTGGGCCACTGTGTCAGTCCATTACGTTGAGGGCCATGCTCTTTTCACTGACCCTCTACTTTACCAGCATGATGTCCTTCTCCAGGGACTGGTCCCTCAGCTAACATGTCCACAGCGTGGGATACTCAGTCTCGCCAACCTCGCTTCTAAGAAGCATTCTGGCTACACTTCTTCCAAGACAGGTATGTTTGTTCTTCTGGTGCTCGGGTTCTTCATCTCTCTTCCCTGATGGATTGTCGAAAGGACAAATGTTGTCTGTGAAAGTGCTAACATCATGCTTGACACTAGGGACATCCAGTCAGTGGTGAGTCGGTGGTGGTGGGGGGGGACGGGTCCTCAGCTCCCAACCCTTTGAACTCAATATGCCAAAGCCACAAACATATGTCGTACTCTCTGGGCCCTGCTCACAGGGGGCTGTTAGGTTGATTTTGTTTCCTGGAGTTTGCCCAAGGAATGGATCTGCCTCCACACAGACAACACCTCCATTGTTTCCTGTGCTGTTACCCTGAACTCAGTGCTGCCCTCCCTGGGAATGGGCAGCCAGCCGACCTGCCTTCTCAACATTACAGAGCACATCTTAGTGTACAAAGTGCTCATGCAATGTGGCCCCCAGAAGTACACTCTATCCATCTTAGTGTACAAAAGCCTCATGCAATGTGGCCTCTGAAGGGATGTTATTCCTTTTTTGTGTACAAAGCCTTCACACAATGTGACCTCTGGAGGTATGCTCTGTCCATCTTTGTGTACAAAGACCTCATGAGATGTGACCTCCAGAGGGACGCTCTGTCCATCCTTGTCTACAAAGCCATCACATGATGTGGCCTCTGGAGGGGGCCTCTGCCCATCTCTGCTGAGCCAGGGACTGTAGCATCCGTATGGGGACACTCAGAGCTTCAGCTCCTTGGGTGGTTCTCCCACATCCCTCAGCCAGCTCTGAGTGCTTGGTGCCTTCCCTAGAGCCAACTCCTCCTCTTATTTTCCTGTCACAGTTGGGTTGGCACGGGGCTATTTGGAGGCCCTTTAATCGTCTGTAGGGATAGACAGTGCTGCTTCAGAAAATGAAAAGCCCCAGCTTGTTCCCTTTGGAACACTGTGACTCCTTCCCCTTAAAATGTGTAAATAAGCCACAGTCTCTCCAGGGAGCACACAACTCGGGGCTCCAAGCTGAAGGCACCGATTTGAGGATTTGAGAACCTTGGGCCAGTTTGAGCACTGGAGACAATGAGGGGGAGGGAGGAGAGAGAGGTGGGGAGCAGAGGGAAGGAGAAGGGGGGAGGGAAGGGAGAGAGAGAGGGGAGAGGGACTGGAGAGGAAGGAGGGGGTGCTAGGGAGAGAGGGGAGAGAAGGGAGGATCAAAGAGAGAGGGAGGGACAGGAGGTAAGAGGCAGGGGGAGGGGAGGGAGGCAAAAGGGAAGGGAGAGGGAGGGGGGATGGAGGGAAGGAGAGAGAGAGAGAGAGAGAGCGAGAGAGGCCGCAGAGCTCCGCATTTCTCCCCCTAAAGGAGACACCAAAGTTGACAGAGCCATCTTTTTATTTCTGTATTAGTATCCCCAGAGCATTCTTATTTGGGTAGCAATCTTTCAGAAAAGATACCGTTTTCAGCAAAACACGCAAACACCCAATTCACCGGGGCGATATTTGCCAGGGCGGTTTTGTAGATGAAGAGCTGTTTTGTAGTGTTTTGTGAACAAGGCATTTTTAATGGTTGGAGGCCAATCCTTTGTGGGTGGAGGAGTCCCCGTGGCTCCTGACAGAACCCCTGGGTTTTCGGCCTTTCATCCTACAAATCACTGGCACCTGGGCTCATCATCCCTTTAAACCCAAAAGAGGAGCTTCAGGGTCATGTATGTCAAGTCCGTTTGGGTTCGTGCCAATCAGACGTCATACTGCACTGGGCCAATCTGCTGCAAAAGGCCTCTTTAAAGTGCTAAAGCACAAAGATACTGCTTTGAAGACTATGATGCACCTGCCCCAAACCATGGTATTTTCAATCATGTCATATGCATGTGTAAGCTGGTTAGTGAACAAGGAAGACAGAAGAATTGATGTCTTTGAAGGATGGTTTCGACGAAGAATCCTAAAGATGTTGTGGACTGCCAGAAGAACAAACACCTTTGTTCTGGAAAAAGTACAGCCAGATGCTCCTTGCAAGCAAGAACGCCCAGACTTCATCTCACATACCTTGGTCATGTTGTCAGAAGGGATCTGTCCGTGCAGAAGGATGTCACGCTTGCTAAGGTGGCAAAACAAAACACCAAACTCCCTGCCATTGAGTCCATTCTGACTCAGAGCGACTGCCGTTGGGTTTCTGAGGCACTAAACCATTACCGAAGTCGATCGCTCCGTCTTCATCCTTGGAGGGGCTGGTGAGCTGGAACTGCCCGACCTTCCATTAGCAGTCAAATGCCTTAGGCACTTCTCTACCAGAAGGGACAAGAGTCTCCACGAGATAGATTGGCAGAGTGGCTGCAAGCACAGCAAGGATTGTGAGGTTGGCACTTGACTGGGCAGTGTTTCCTTCTGTTGTACTTAGGGTACACTCCCTGGCACCCAAGAACAACAACAACACAGAGCAGGGATTCTCAACACAAATTCATTTGGTGAGTAGATAAATGAGTGAGGGAATGTGATAGTTCATTTTTTAAATACACGTTTTATATTGTTTAATAGAACATCTTCGTATTGTGTGTTTCATTTAATATCACACCATCCTTACTTTTCAAGTTTCCTGGTGTATTTTTTCTTAAGGTACTCCACCTCCTTTGACACCCCCGGCTAATCATGAATGTTACACACTGTTAGGGAAGATGTTCAAGGCCTAATCCCTGGTGAATATGACCTAATTTGGAAATAGCACTTTTGTGATGGGATTAGTTGACATGTGGTCATTCTGGAGTAGGGTGACCTTGATTGCACACAACTGTGTCCCTACAGAAAGAGGAGATGAGACACAGAGAGGCAGGGAAGACAGCCATGTGATGGTAGAGGCAGAGGTTGGAGTGATGTGTCCATAAGCGCAGTCACCAAGGATGGCTGGCCATCACCACAAGCCAGGGAGAGGCAAGGAAGGAGTGCTCCCAGTCCTGGCCTGCCGATACCTTTCTTATAGACTTGTAGCCTCACAAGTGCCTGAGGGTGGATTCTGGTGTTCTGAGCCACCTATTTTGTGGTCCTTTGTTCCCATAGCCCTAGGGAACACATCCACACCCTCTGGACATGCCTCTTCTACCTGCTTGCCATACTCACCCAGTCGGTCAGAAGCAGCACTCTAAGTACGACAGAGCTATCTCACTATTTTAAATGGCTGTGTACTATTTCACAGCATACTTTAACCATTCTTTTATTTAAGTTGTTTCCAGGTTTTAAGATCATTATAAATCATTTAAGGAGCCCTGGTGGTGCAACGGTTAAGAGCTTGGCTGCCAATGCAAAGGTCGGTGGTTTGAACCCACCTAGTGGATCTGGGGGAGAGAGACCTGGCAATCTGTTCCCATAAAGAGTGCGCACAGGCAATTCTTTGGAGCAGTCCTCCCCTGCCCCGTAAGGTCACTGTGAGTGGAATGGACTGGAGAGCGCCCAACGACAACGGTGCCGTGCTTCAACACACGCCCTCTTCCAGCACTGCTACACACCACGCACCTGCGTTCTCTTCCAGCATGTTGGTAGCTTCTAGTTTTCATTCAAATTTTAAAGCATGTAACAAAAGAGATTTTGATGCAATTCGCTTTTTTTCCAGTGCTCGAGCAAGCACGTCACCATTTATGCAATGACGGCTCCTCCACTAAGATGACATGACAGCTAAACTGATGCGAGGTTCCTCCGCACGCCAGAAGGCACTCCCGCTCCATTGATCTGCTTTGGTGCCTGTGCTGCTTGGGCCGTTTGCTGGCAAACGTCTGATGAGGCGCTCTTCACTCTCCTTTTCCTCCTCCTCCATCTTTCTTCTCCTTTGCTTTCTCTTTCCTCTTCTGCTTCCTCCCCTCCTCCTCCCCTTCCCCTCCCCCTTCTTCTTCTTCCTGCTCTTGCCCCTTCTCCTCCTCTTCAAAATCTTTCTGCTATAATCATTTTTATCCTCCACAATGGAATTTAGAAATAGTTTGTAGCTTTCCCAAAATGTCTTACTGTAGAAATTTGGTAGAACTTCAATGATTTGGGGTGGAGGGCGTTACATTTAACCTTTGTCTTCTCATCCAAAGATATGCTGTTGTAAAATTTCAGCACCAACTCATTGATGAATTTTATTGTATACACTTATTTAATGATTATTTCCTTCATTTTTTAAAAACTCTCAGGGTGTTTAATGTACTCCCCTCCACTTTTTTTTTTTTTCATTCCTAGCATCTGCCTGCTTATCTAGAGCATGAGAGAGGCTCAGTGCATATTGAATACACTGATGACAAGGAGGCTGGGTGGCACAGCAATTAAGTGCTTGATTGCTAACCAAAAGGCCAGTGGTTCAAACCCACCCATTGGGTCCATAGGAGAAAGATGTGGTGATCTGCTCTCGTAAAGATTATAGCCTTTGAAGCCCAAGGGACAGTTCTACTCTGTCCCATGGGGTCACTGTGGGTGGGGATCGACTCAGCAGCACCCAGGAACAACAACGCATGAATGAATGGATAGATAACACGCTTCATGTATTATTTCAGCTTATTATTACTTACACAGTAAGTACTCTCTGACTTGTGACAGGGTTCCATTCCAATGATTCCACTGTAATTTGGTGAAGATGGAACTCAAATACTTCGTTTTGTTTTCTTCCTGTGTTCATTATTATTGCCTTTTATTATCAGTATCTTTTTAAATCCAATCTTTATTTGCCTTTGGAGGTTGGCAATATTACTTATAAACTTACAGATAATTTTAATACCTATACACAACTCTGGTAGCATAGTGGCTAAAGCACTTGACTGCTAACCAGAAGGCTGGCGGTTCAAACCCACCAGCCACTCCTCGGAAGGAAGGTTGGGCAATCCTACTTCCGTAGTGATACTGCCTTGGAAACCCAAGGAGGGGTCGCGATGAGTCGGGGCCGACTCGACGGCACATAACAACAACAACAACAATACACCACAGTCCTCGGAAGGAAGGTTGGGCAATCCTACTTCCGTAGTGATACTGCCTCGGAAACCCAGGAAGGGGTCGCTATGAGTTGGGTTTGACTCGACGGCACATAACAACAACAACAATACACGACAGTCATGGTCATCAGGTTGACTCTGACTCAGCAACACTACAGGACAGAGCTGAACTCCTCTCAGGGCTTCCAAGCCTGGAAATCTCTCTCCAGAGAAGCAGCTGATGGGTTCAAACACTGATCTTTCGGTTCCCACCTGAGTACTTTAACCACTGTCGTACCAGGTCTCCTAATACATATGTCTATAAAAAATACATAAATTATAAATTTACTCCGATGAAGAAGAGTTGGCTGACATTGGTATTTTATCGGGGGGGGGGGCTATGACTCCCCTTGTGGAAGGTTCTGGATCCTCTGGGTTATGCCTGGGATGGGGATGGGGTTTCTAGTCAGAAAATTAGTGACTGTGTCTCATGGTCCTTTTCTTTTCTTTATCACATATTGTGCAGTAACATCTCACTGTTTCCTGAATCTGCCTGTCAACTTTAGAAAAGCCATCAGCATTTGGGTCCATGATTTCAAGTAACTAAAACCCCTGATATAGTTTAGAAAAGTAAATGTATGCAGTAGTATTTTGAACAGTAAATCATAAAATTAAACATCTGCAAGTGCAGATCTATGAATGGTAACATCAGTGAATTACACACAGCCACACTGTGCAGCACACATGACTAATGTTAAGATGTACACACGAAAACAATAACAACAAAAACGACAACAAACAGCCAATCCTAAGTGCGGGTTGTCATAACTCAAGTATGTTTTAAGTTGGGGACTGCCCATATTGGATCATTATTGAGGTAGATACACTTTTCTTGTACAATGTGCTGGGATTACTATGGTGAGTGAGGCATGTTATCATGGAAATTGTATTCCAGTGGAGTTCTTAGAGTCCTGAAAAGTCATCCACCAAAATGCAAAGGTAGGTTCTGAGTAAGGGTCCAGACGTAGGCAATCCTATTTTAGCCAGTGCTTTTGGCTCCAAACTCCTAGGATAATTGGAAATGGGGGAAGAGCCTTTAGAACGGGTGAGGGCAAAGCAGAGTTGGGAGGGAAGCATCAGATCAGTGGGCTCTGTTTGGGGTAGAAGGCACACAACACATACTTGACAGGTTTTCCTATTTGACTCAAGACTAGTTCGTGAGCTTTCTTCTCTTGCGTGGATGATGGCTTCCCTCTCAACCGTGTCAGAAGGTCCCAAATGGCAGAATAACACCAAGTTCCTGAATCACAAAGCTGCCTCCTTATCATGGGGAGGGAGGAACCAAGTTATAGAAGAGAGCCTTTTTCTAAGATAATTTTTCCACTTCTCAAGTTTCGTACTTTAAAGAATTAAATAATAGTTATCCTAAAACAACAACAAAAAGAATTTAAAAAGAAAAAAAACAACAACTTTCAAATAAAATTGAAGTCTCTGTTTACATTTTTATAAGCACTAAAAGATACTTTTATATACAGCTATATATACATAATCCTATAAGGAGCACTGGTGGTGTGGTGCCTAAGGCATTTGGCTGCTAACCAGAAGGTCAGTAGTTCAAACCCACCCACTCTGTGGAAGGAGGATAGGGCAGGCAATCTACTTCCATAAAAATTACAGCCTTAGAAACCCAAT
>NW_006922169.1:1093786-1097595 GCF_000298275.1 Orycteropus afer afer
TTTCCAGGGAATGGTCCCTTTGAAAACTGGACCAAAGTAGGCAAGACAAAGTCTGGCCATTCTTGCTTCCAAGGAGCATTCTGGCTGCACTTCTTCCAAGACAGATTTGTTCATTCTTTTGGCAGTCCAAGGTTTTTTCTTCACCAATATCACAATTCAAATGCATCAGTTCTTCTGTGGTTTTCCTTATTCATTGTCCAGCTTTCACATGCATATGAGATTATTGAAAATACCTTGGCCTGTGTCAGGCACACCTTAGTCTTCAAAGTGACATCTTTGCAGTCTAACACTTTAAAAAGGTCTTTTGCAGCAGATTTGCCCAGGGCAATATGATGTCTGATTTCTTTATGGCTGGTTCCACGGGTATTGATTGTGGATTCAAGTAAAATTAAATCCTTGGCAACTTCAATCTTCTATCCATTTATCATGATGTTGTTTATTGGTCAAGTTGTGAATATCTTTGTTTTCTTTATGTTGAGGTGTAATTCATACTGGAGACTATAGTCTGATTTTCATCAGTAAGTGCTTCAAGTCATCTTCACTTTCAGCAAGCAAGGTTGTGTCATCTGCATGTTGCAGGTAGTTCATGGGTTTTCCTCCAATGCTGATGCCACATTCTTCTTCATATAGTCCAACTTCTCGGGCTGAATAAGTATGGGGAAAAGATGTAACCCTGACACATACCCTTCCTGATTTTAAACCATTCAGTATCCTCTCGCTCTGTTTGAATTCCTGCCTCTTGGTCTATGTACACATTTCTCATGAGCACAATTAAGTGTTCTGGAATTCCCATTCTTCTCAATGTTATCCATAATTTGCTATGATCCACACAATCAAATGCCTTTGCACAGTCAATAAAACTCAGGTTAGCATCTTACCTGTATTCTTTGCTTTCAGCCAAGATCCATCAGACCCCAACAGTGATAGGCTTCATTACACTTCCTCTTCTGAATCCAGCTGGAATTTTCAGAAGTTTTCTGTCAATATACTGCTTCAACCATTTTTAAATTGTTGTTGTTGTTGTTGTTATGTGCCCTCAAGTCAGACCTGACTCATAACGACCCCTCCTTGGGTTTCTGTGGCAGTATCACTACGGAAGTAGATTGCCCAACCTTCCTTCCGAGGAGTGGCTGGGGGGTTTTACATTCAGTAAAATTTTACTGGTGTGTGATATTAGTGATATTGTTCAATAATTTCTGCGTTCTGTGGAATCATCTTTTTTTGGAATGGGCACAAATATGGATCTTTTCTAGTCAGTTGGCCAGGTAACTGTCTTCCAAATTTCCTGGCATAGATGAGTAAGCACCTCTGGGGTTGCATTTGTTTGTTGAAACATCTCAATGGGTATTCTGTCTGTTCCTGGAAACTTGTTTCTTTCCAGTTTCTTCAGCGCAGCTTGGGCTTCTTCTTTCAATACCATTGGCTCTTGATCATGTGCTACCTCCTGACATAGTTGGACATCAACCAATTCTTTTTGATACAGTGACTCTGTGTATTCCCTTTATCTTCTTTTGATGCTTCCTTCATTGTTCAGTGTTTTTCCCATAGATTCCTTCAATATTGCAATTCAAGGCTTGAATGTTTTTTCTTTGGTTCTTTCAGCTTGAGAAATGCCAAACTTATTCTTTTCTTTTGGTTTTCTCATCCCAGATCTTTGCACATTTCATTATAATAATTTACTTTGTCTTCTTGAGTGTCTCTTTCAAATCTTTTGTTCAACTCTTTTCTTTATAATTTCTTCCATTTGCTTTAGCTACTCTCCTTTCAAGAGCAAGTTTCAGAGCCTCTTCAACATTCATTTTTGTCTTTTTCCCTTTCCTGTCTTTTTAATGACTTTTTGTTTCCTTCATGTATGAATTCATCTGTTTTTTGGCCATTGGTGTCCAAATCTATTCTTCAGCTTGTCTCTAAATTCCAGGTGGAATATAATCAATGTCATATTTAGCCTCTTCTGGACTTGCTTTAATATTCCTAAGCTACAACTTGCACTTACATATGAGCAATTGATGGTCTGTTCCACAGTCAAGTCCTGGCTTTGTTCTGACTGATAATATTGAGCTTCTCCATCACCCCTTTCCACAGATGTAGTTGATTTGATTCCTGTGTACTCCATCTGGGGAGGTCTCTGTGCATAATTGCCATTTATGTTGTTGGAAAAAGGTAGTTGCAGTGAATAAGTTGATGGTCTTGCAAAATTCTACCATACAGTCTCCGGTATCATTTCTATCACCAGGGCTATATTCTCTCTCTCTCTCTCTCTGTGTGTGTGTGTGTATGTATATATAAAAATATGTACATATAAATATATATAACTATACATACATCTGTATATATATTTGGTCTTTTATTTCTCTTGCCATTTTCTTTTCCATAATACAGCTGCATCTCGTTTATAATTCAAAGTGAATTTGGGTTGAACAAAGAGGAGCTGTACTCCCAGGAAGCCCCACTGATGTTATTTCATGCCTGTGTTTCTAGGAAGATCATTTTTGCAGGGTCATATCTGGCAAGGAAGCCTGGAATGTTCCATCAGACTTGGAAGGAAGTCTTGCTGTTTGGGGACTTTTGTGACAAAGGAGAACAAATAACCTTCAATAAATCAGCTCCAAGAAATGAAGGCAAAGAGCCAAACCAATAAATCAAGTTCCATGGTTCAGAGCAAAGTCCCAGGCTTAGTTCCTGTCTTCCTCTGAGCCTCTGCAAGCAGGCTTCTTTCCAGCGTAGCTGCAGCAAGGACATCAACTGTAAGACTGCATCGAATGAAAGGCCAGCCTCCTGCCTTCCCTGTTCATGCAACTATTCAAGAGTGTAGGGACCTTTGGCAATGTGTCCTCAAGAACTGTAAATTCCAGGCATGCCCCCCAAAACTAAAACCTCTAGCTTTGTAGACACTATTCTCTCTGCCTTGAGTCATTTATTTCTTTCCCTCATGCACTCTCTATTTCCTTCTAAGCCAAGTCCTCTTATCGTAGTTGGAATCACTTACTGCTGCAGTCACACATCATTTATCACTCAATATATACACCATCACAAGCAGCAGCAGTTGATGTGAAACCAGTTCCAACTCTTGGTTGCCCCAAGTGTGCCAGAATAGAACTGTGCTCCATAGGGTTATCAGTGCTATGGCCTTTTGGGGGCGCTGTGGTGGCGTAGTGCCTAAGGCATTTGACTGTTAACCAGAAGGCTAGTGGTTCAAATCCACCAGCCACTCCTCAGAAGGAAGGTTGGGCAATCTACTTCAGTAGTGATACCGCGTTGGAAACCCAAGGAGGGGGTAGCACATCATGAGGACATTCTTCCAGATGCCTCTAGGTGGACTCAAACCACCAATGTTTGGTTAGTAGCTGAGCAGTTAACAGTTTGTACAAGTCAGGCAGCCTCTGATATACAATATATAAGCACTGTTGCCATCACTATCACTGTTATCACCTCATTACAATCATCATTATCCTCACTATCATCATGATAATCACCACCATCATCATCCTTGTTGCAGTCCTCACCATCATACTCATCACAAACACCATCAGCAGTAGCAGCAGCAGCTCATCTATGTCATCCTCATACTCATCACACTCATAACCATCTTCACCATAGTCCCAGTCACCCTCATCACCACCATCACCACATGCATGTCCATCACCCTCATCTGCATCACAACTATCACTGTCTTCACCACCCCCATCACCCTCACGGTCACCACCCCCATCATCCTCACGGTCACCGTTCCCATCATCACCACCATCACCATCCCCATCATCACCACCGTCATCGTAATCATCACATGTCCATCATCACATTATCACAAT
>NW_006922169.1:1103280-1104550 GCF_000298275.1 Orycteropus afer afer
AAGATTGGCATTCTAACCAACCGTCATCTCTGAGTGAGAAGAGAGCTGGAGATCTCCCTTCTTAAAGATTGCAGCCCAGAAAACCCTATGGGGAGGTTCTTCCCTGTCCCATGGGTGCCTCTGAGTTGGAATCGACTAGGTGGCATATTACAAGGCCTGCAATATCGTTACCAGCACCGTATCAAAGTCAATTTCCTGGTAGTGACATTGTGCTGCAGCCAAGATACCACCAGTAGAGGAGGCTGGTGAAGGGCCTGAGGTAATCTATGTACAAATTTCGCAGCTTCCAATGAGTCTTAAACTATTTAGAAATGAAAATTAAGAACAAAACAGTCAATCGGATTACCTCATACAATGACAATGGTATCACTTGGGGATTTTTGCTCACACATATTGATTCTGGCTGGGTCAAGCAAAAAGGGGGATTTTGGAAGGGTGTGGAGGAACTTGTAGGATCCGAGGTGAACGTAGGACAGACAGGGGAAGGACAGTGACCTCCTGGCCTAGAGGTCTTGGTGGCAGAGAGTAGCCAGCAAGCTTGTCTGAGTCCTGCTGGAATGGATGTGCTCCAACCTCTCCTGTCCTGTGACTGCGTTTGTGACTCAAGCTCCAGGAAGGAACATGCTCTCGGCTCAAAATCAAGTAGCATGGGACCTGTGGTCAGGGAAGGGCAAGGTACCTGGACATAGTCTCACTGCACCTAAGGCAGGGTGCTGCTTTGGAATACAGAACCACAAATTGGCGAGCAGTTATAAAACACCCAGACCACCGTGCTCCTAGGGAAGAGTCAGCCACCGAGGAAACGTGTCCTGAACCAGGACACTGAGGAGCAGGGCTTGACTGGATGTGCTCCTGTAGTCCTGCCAGGGGTCCTTTGGACACTCACTTTCCTTTGGCTTTGTTGTTTTGTTAGTTGTTATCAAGTCAGCTTTGATGCATGGCAACTTAAAGTGTCATCTGGTCCGGCGCATCTTCCTGGTCATTGCTATGTCTCAGTCCGTTGTTGCGGCTGTTTGTCGATCACTGGCTGATTTTTATTTCAGGAGCACTGCAAACCCCTCAGTGAACTTTAGTGAGCACTGATTCCGTTATTTAAAGAGAAGACAGTAACATCCCATATTCCCCCACGGTTTCTATTTGTTGTTGTTTTTAGGTGTCTTCAAGTGGATTCTGACCCACAGTGCCCCTAGAGGACAGAGAGGAACTGCCCACAGAGTTTCCAAGGCTGTCAATCTTATGGAAGCAAAGCCCAAACCAAACCCACTGCCAT
>NW_006922169.1:1104799-1117499 GCF_000298275.1 Orycteropus afer afer
TGGAGTCAATTCTGACTCACAGTGCCCCTAGAGGACATAGTAAAACTGCAGCAGAGGGTTTCCAAGGCTGTAATAGGAGCTCTGGTGGCATAGTGGATAAGGCACTTGACTCCTAACCATAAGGTCAACAGTTCAAACTCACCAGCCATTCTGCAGAGGGAAGACTGGGCGATCGATCTACTTCCATAAAGATTTACAGCCTCAGAAACCCAGTGGGGTTGCTATGACTTGGAAACAACTCGATGGCAGTGAGTTTGGTTGGAATGCTTATGGAAGTAGATCATCGGATCTTTCTCCTGTAGAGTGGCAGGTTACTTAGAACTGCTGACCTTTCAGTTAGCAGCTGAGTGCTTAAACACAGCATTACCAGGCCTCCTTGCTCTTAACAGTTAGCTGTATCTATATCCTTCTGGCTTGCTCTATGTGGGAAATTATGTTTCTTCCCTAAAGATTTAAGTAGACTGTGAAGGTTAGAACGTGGCTGTGCCCTCTGCCCATCACTTTACTTGATTTTTGGACATGTAGGATGGCAGTGTCATTGTTCTTATTGACAGCCCCACTCTCCGGGGTGGAAACGGACAGACGCCACTGTCACTTACACCCCAAGCAATGACAGCTTTTGGAAAACTCAGACGCTTCACTCATAAATAAAATCTAATAACTGTGACACTGGTCTTCCTGTTGTCAGGAGTGACTGGGGCATCTCATTTTCGAAGAACCTCAGGAAAACCAAGTCTTCATAAAAACACTCCCAGCCTCACCCCTGCCCCTTTTGGTGTAATAGCTATTACACAGGACAGCTGGGGTTGTTTGGAGACAGGCGATGCTAATGTAGGGTGACATGGTAGTACGATGCAGTTCATAAGAGTCAAGCAAATTGTCTGTGCCTGTCCCGGGCCTCACTGGGGGGAGGGACACCATTGCCCTCCACACACATTCACTGTACAGTTGCTGATTTCTAGGAATGAGTAACATGCTTGGCCAGACATCCCACTCTCGAGTCTCTCCTACTTCACTTCTGGAAATAGCATCCCCTTCAGAGTGATTTTCCTGAAACACCCACCACTCCAGGGTCAAATGGTAGTGCCCTCTGTGCGGAGTGGCAGCTGTTGTCCCTAGGCACAGTCCTCTGATGGTCTCTGATGCCATGCAGAGGTCTGGCCAGAGTCAGGTTGGGGGTCACACTGTGTGCAAGTTCCCTCTCCTGTGACCTCTGCCCTGCATTCCTGTGTGCAAAAGGTGATGATTGGAGTAGTTGTCTGGCAACGCTGTGGAACACATGCAGCACATGTGCATGACGTTAACTACACTCACCATGTTGTGCTCCTATCACCACTATCCATTTTCAGAATTCCTCATCATTCCAAATAAAAACTGAGGGTCTTTGTGATGGTCAATATTATGTGTCAAATTGGCTCAGCTATCATTCTCAGCAGTTTGCAGACACTGAACTGGGGGCTCTTCCATAATGTAATATAATGTAATCACCTTCCATGATGTCATCTGCATGATCAGCCAATGAGTTGAAAGGGGAATTTCCTTAGGGGTGTGGACTGCTCTCAGTATATAAATGGATGTTTCAGCAAAGCTTTCCTTCCCTCCCTCCCTCCCTCTTGCTCCCTCCCTCGCTCCCAATGTATTTATTTATTTTGTCTCCTGAGGTCTCCAGCCTTGCCCCTGGCCTACAATGGGGCTTGCCAGCCCTCACAGGTGCTTGAGTCACTTCCTTGAAGTGAATCTCTCTCTTCTTAGATATCTATATCTGCATCTATATCTCTCGATCTTGATCTAGCTATCGATCAATATCTATCTATCTGTTAATCTATGTTTTCCGCTCTAGCCAAGATCCATCTGACATCAACAATGCTATCTGTCCCTCATTCTACATCTTCTTCTGAATCTGTCTTGAATTTCTGACTGTTCCTTGGGGATGCACTGCTACAATTGTTTTTGAGTTTTCTTTAGCAAAATTTCACTTGTATGTGATACCAATGATATTATTTGATAATTTCCACATTCCGTTGCATCACCTTTCTTTGGAATGGCATGTATATTGATGGATCTCTTCCAGTCAGTTGGCCAGGTAACTGTCTTCAAGATATTTTTTCAGAGGTGAGTGAGTACTTCTAGTGTTTCACCCATTTGCTGAAACATCTCGATGGGTATTCTGTCCATTTCTAAGCTTTTCAGCAATGCTTTCAGTGCAGCTTTGACTTCTTCCTTTGGTACCATTGGTTCCTAGTCATAGACTACCTCCTGAAATGATTGAAAATCAACCAATTCTTTTTGGTTCCCACCAGAACCAAACCCACGGTCCTTGAATCAATTCTTGCTCATTTCTGACCTCCATAGGCTTCCAAGACTGTAGATCTTTATGGAAGTAGATTGTCTCATCTTCCTCCCATGGAGCAGCTGGTGGGCTTGAACCACTGACCTTCTGGTTAGCAGCCAAATGCATTCCCCACAGTGCCACCAGAGGACTCTGTATTCCTTTCATGCTTCCTGTTTCCTCCTTTCTTTTTCCTTTTTTGTCCACAGAATCTTTCAGTATTGCAACTCAAGGTTTGAAAGTTTTCTTCAGTTCTTTCACCTTGAGACATGATAACAATTTTCTTGCCTTTTGGTATTCTGACTCCAGGTCTGCATTCAATTCATTACCATACTTTGTCTTCTTGAGCCGCCCTTTGGAAACTTCCACTGAGCTATTTTACTTGGTCTTGGTCATTTCTTCCATTGGTTTTAGCTCCTCTGTGTTCTAGAGCAAGTTTCAGAGTGTCTTTTAACTACGTTTTGGTCTTTCTCTCCTGACTGTTTAATGGCCTTTTGGACTCTTCGGGTGTGATATCCTTGATGTCATCCCACAACTTATCTGGCCTTTGGTCTGTCATAGTCAATGCATTAAATCTATTCTTCAAAAAATCTCTAAATTCACATGGACTATACTCAAGGTTGTATTTTGGTTCTTGTGGATTTGTTCTAATTTTATTTCATTTCAAATAGAACTTGCATACATGCAATTGATGGTCTGTTCCACAACTGGCCTCTGTTCTTGTTTTGACTGATGATATTGAGCATCTCCATCATCTCTTCCCACAGATGTAGTCAATTTAATTCCTGAATATTCCATCCGCTAAGGTCCACATGTATGGTTGCTGTCTATGTTGTTGAATAAAAGGTATTTCAAATGAGTAAGTCTTTGCTTTTAAAAATTCTATCACATGATCTCCAGTGTTGTTTCTATCACCAAGGCCATATTTTTCAACTATTTATTCTTCTTCTTTGTGTCCAACTTTCACATTCCAATCAGTAGTAATACTCAATGCATCTTCACTGCATCTTTGATCAATCTCAGACTGCAGAAGTTGGTAAAAATCTTCAATGTCTTCATCTTTGGCATTAGCGTTTGGTGCATAAATTTGAATTAAAGTCACATTAAATGGCCTTCCTAGACATTAGTGAGTTGAATTGGACTAGCATTGGACATTTTGAAATGGAAAGTGATATAGTCTACTATGCTGGGAACAACAAATTGAAAGGAATGGTGTTGTATTTATCATCAAAAAAAATGTTTCAAGACCTCTCCTGAATTATTATGCTGTCACTATAGGATAATGACTATAGGATAAAATCCATACCTCTACAAGGACAATACGTGGATAGATAGATAGACATCTCACTGGTTTTGTTCTTTAGGGGACCCAGATGAAGTCCTGAAGCAATAACTCCCTCTTCTCTCCTTTCATCTCCCCATCCCGCCACCACTAATAAACGTTGGTCTCTATGCATTTACCCACTCTTGTTATTTCATATAAGTGTGATCATACAATATTGTTTTAAAATTTTGTCTCTGGCTTACTTCACTCAGCATAATGTTTTCAGGTTTCATCCATGTTATGGCTTGGTCAGGGCTTCATTTCTCTTTATGGCTGCATAATATTCCATTGCATGAATAGATCATGTTTTGTTTATTCATTCACCTGTGCCTGGACACTTGGGTTGTGTCCACCTTTTGACTACTGTTTATAGTGCTGTAATGAATGTTGATGTACAGGTATCTCTCTGATTCCCTGCTTCCGATTTCTCCAGTACATTCCAAAGCAGGCTTGCTGGGTCATATGGTAATTGTGTTTAACTTTTTGAAGAACCACCAAACTGTTTCCAAAGCAGCTGCACCACTTTGTATTTCCACCAGCAATGGATGACGGTTCTGAGTGTGTCTTGACAGGCACCTCTGATCATAAAGGGCCAAGAGGTGCCGAAGACATGCTGGCAGCATGCTGAGGTCAGAACACGACATCCAGAGATGCCCAAGATGCCAGAAGAGTTCTCTCCTGGGACTTAGGTGTTCCAAACAACCTGCACGAAACAAACGCTTCCCCCTTTCCCTCATTTTGTGCACTGGGAAAGGATCCAGCACATCATTCAGCAGTGAGCCCGAGAATGACTTCCAATTTCTTGGCGCTGAAAGATCTGCCCAGCAGAAGAAAGCCCACCAAAGTCTGGAAGGGTCACCTGCGCTTTTCGCTTGGCCAACCACCCCCTTCCCCGGGAGCCACAGCTGGTTTGGAGCCGCATGATTGAAAGTGCTGCCTTTGGAGTGAGGTTTGCCCCGTGGGTTTTGCCTACAGGTGAGCTGCAGGTGTGAAGCTGTGATTGCTGCTTCATCTTGGATGGGACGCCTCATTACTCACCCACAGTGAGGGCTGCTGTTCCCAGCCTGGCCCCCTCTCCCCACCTTCACTCCAGATTCTGCAGGTGCATGTTGGAAGAAGACCTTCTGCACAAGCGGGCCTGGGTGGCACATTTCCAGCACAGGATCTAGGAGGAGGGCTCTAGGAGACAATGAAGCCACCCAGTGCCTCAGGGCCATCAGAGCCCACGGCAGGGAGAGGCTGTGGATGAGCAGAGATGAGGAAGAAATGCATTGGCCTCCAGATCCTGGTTTCCAGGTGAACCGAACAATGGCTGTCTGACTTGCTGAGAGCCTCTCATCACAGGCTCTGGAAGACAGCCACCCTGGCCACGGCCTACTCTGGCCCTGTGGTGAAACCACAGTGCTTGGAACCATCCATCTTCCTGGGACTTGGGGGGCAAGGGAGGAGATAAGCAACAGCTTGTGTGTGGGAAGCTCAACCTGCCCAAACAATTTCACAATAACTCTTCCTGAGAGCCTCGTAAAGGGACCACGAAGTCACTATAAATCAGGAATGTTTTAATGACTTACAGGATAGAAACTTCTGCAGGGACAGAGGGTTGTGCATGGCACCACCAGCTATCTCACATGGGGTGTCCTGGGCGGAGAGCACCTCCGAATCTGCCCTCTGCTGCCTCCTCTTCTCTCCCCACTCTCCTATCTCTCACTGGCTGCCTCTGAGGCCAGGGCATGGAAGTGAAAGATATTCTCCCTCCACCCAAGAAGTACAACCACCTGGAAAGGCCTCAACCTGGTGATCTTCCTGGGAAAACCAGCCAGCGAGAACCCTCTGGATCAAGCCAGAGCATTGTCGGTGACGTGCAAGAAGGTGAGTCCCCTGGGCTGGAGGGCACTGAAAAGACACACGGGCTACAACAGTGGGTTCCAACACACCAGGGCTCTGGGAGATGGCACAGGACTGGGCAACACTTCGCTGTGTTGTCTATGGAGGTGCCTTGAGTTGGAGCCACGGTGACGATGACTAACAGGCTGGAAAGGTGGATCAACTGAAAGGGACTCAGGATGGGGCCAAGTGGGCGTCTCCCCACTGAACAGAAGCTGCAAGCTGCCATCTGCTGCAGTGGGCTGAAAGGTAAGCCTGTGGAGACAGCCTGGTCCCCACTGTGACGTGGGTCTATAACAAGAAAATGATCGGACAAAGGTTCCTGCTGGTGCGTACTGCGTTGCTCATCACTGCTACACTTATAAACTAAAAGGCTTGACAATAACTTAAATGTCCCAAGTAGACAATTGACTGTATAAATTACCATAGATTTGTACAATAGAACAGCATGTCACCATACAAAAATGGCCATAAAAGTCTATAGTTATTGATTTGAAAATGGTCCCGTGAGAGACGGCTTAGGTAAAAGGTTAGTTGCTAGGAAGCCTACGATCAAATTTTGTGATCCATGAATATCCCTACCTAGATATTAATTTGTACATAAGAAACAGCCAAAAGGGGGTAAAAAGTGAACTATTGCCATGGTTTTGTTTGTGTACCAGAGTTTGAAGATACTTTTACTACCTTCTTACAGCATTCTCTTTTCTCTGAATACATACAACACACAACACACACGTATCACAATGAGTTTATACTAATTGTGTATACAGACCTAACACGTGTTCTTGAATGAAAATGATGTCGTTTTTAAGTGCCAGTGAGTCAGTTCCAGCTCTGCCACCCCATGTGCAGCAGATGAAGCACTGCCTGCCCTGCACAGCCCTCACAATTGTTGCTGTGCGTGGGCCCCTCATTGCAGCGGGTGTCAGTCCCTCTCACTGAGGTCAGCCTCTTCTCAGCCGGCCCTCTACGGTACCCGTATCATGCCCTTCTCCGA
Organism: Orycteropus afer afer; assembly: GCF_000298275.1. NCBI lineage: Eukaryota > Metazoa > Chordata > Mammalia > Tubulidentata > Orycteropodidae > Orycteropus > Orycteropus afer. The sequence continues at coordinate 1,111,334 of NW_006922169.1, forward strand.
GGACTGGTCCCTCCTGATAACACGGCCAAAGAAGGTGAAACCAAGTCTCAGCATCCTTGCTTCTAAGGACCATTCTGGCTGTTCTTCCTCCAAGACAGACTTGAAAGGTGATACATTTCTGAATATGATGGGGGCCATGAAACAGCTCAGGCAGGCATTTCATCTGGAGCCAGAGCAGAGGAAGGTTGAGGGTGGCCCGTTTCTTTAGGGTGTGCTGTATCTCCCTTCAGCTCTGATGCTGAGGCTGTTTTCCATGAAGCTCTTTATCAAGTGGAAGTGTGTTTCCACTGACCGTTCTGCCATTTTTCAGCACCTGTCAGCTCTGATATAAGTATCCAAAGTAACGTTTCCTGATCTTACCCACATCTCACCATCTTTGCTTTAGAGCCAACTAATCCGAGAATAATATCTGCTGTTTGACTGTGGATTTAGCAGTAGGTAATAAACCCAAAAACCCACTGCCGTGGGTCGATGCCGGCTCACAGCAACCCTGCAGGACAGAGTTGCTCCACAGGTTCCAAGGCTGGGAGTCTTTACGGAAGCAGACTGCCACATCCAGTGCCTCCAACCGGTCCATTGCACTTTGACTCCTTGCTGCACTTGCATCCCCACCCAGATCCACTGAATCAGAATCTACACTCTGAAGCGATGTGCGCACAAGAGTCACCTGGGCATCCTGAGAATCTGTAGATTCTCTGTCACTAGGTTTTCTTTTGGTGGGGACAGAAGCCAGAAACTGTGCTTGTAGCCATCGCAGCCAAGGTCCTTCTTCTCAGAGAACAACTGGAAATGCCGGCCCAGTGCCTTCCCTTTCTCATTTGAAACATCAGCTGGAAGCCGCAACAGGTAAGTGCTCGGAGCTCCATCCACCTGTCTCACCTGTTGAAGGGTGACTCCACAGACTGCACAGACGACATATGGGAATCGGGAATGTTTCGGAAAGATTCTCTGTCTTTTGGTGGCAGTGGGAGCAGAAGCTCAAGTCGAGAGAAGCTGATTTGAAGGGAAGGAGTCTGTTACTCAAATCGAGCCCTTGCACACCATTTTTAGGAGCCCTGGTGACACATCGTTTAAGTGCTCAGCTGATAACCGAGAGGTCTGTGGTTTGAACTTACAGCCGTTCTGCAGGAGACAGATGAGGCAGTCTGCTCCCATAAAGAATTACAGCCTTGGAAAGCCTATGGGGCAGCTCTGCTGTGTCCTACAGGGTCACCATGAGTCAGAACTGACTCGCTGGCACCTAACAACAATGGTGATAAACTGGGAATGTTGCTGAAGGAGACAGAGACCCTGACTCATGTTGGATGGTAGAAGGAACGTAATTTAGGTGAATCTTCTAAGAATCACCCCAGAAACAAAATCTCAAATGGAAAGCAGTGGTTCCTCGGGAGGTTGACTTCCAAACTGGAGAATTAATGCCCCGCAGTGGTACTGAGCATGTAAGCTTTGCTGAAAGCACAGCAAAACTCACATCAAGGCGAAGGGAGACTTTTGCCAATGAGCCAACTTAAGGGCTGACGAACTTCAGTGGGTGGACCCCGAGCTGAGCAAGAAACTTAAAGACGCGTATTTGTTGAGGAGGATCAAACTGGCTGAATTCTCCTTGAATTTATGTGATGTTGAACTTTTGAGCTTTTCATTAGTTTATTTCCTCAACATCTGTAGAGAAAATGTAATCCTCACTTAACAGACGGTAAGATTACAGACACTTATGAATGTCTTAAAACCACAAGCAAGTTTTGAAAAGGAATAGAGACCCCTGCAACGCGTTTGCCGAGAACTGTCCCCAGATCCCCTGAACCTGAGGGCTCATTCCAAACCTATTGAATCATCGTCTCTGTCAGGTAGGCCCAGGAATCTGCTTCTGACAAGCCCAATGAGTGGTTCTTACAGACGCAGAAGCTTAGGGGAAATGGGCTGGCGATGCGACAGAGTCTAGCCCTCTCTCCTTCAAAGCAAGGCTTGTGTGGTCATTCAGTCGGTGTGTCACCTTGGCTGGGCCTGGTTGAGTGGATTGGCAGATGGATGCAGTATTGCCATGGATGAGACTGGCAATCAGCTCCATGGTGGAATCTACTGTGAGCAGCTGAGTAGCTGCCCAAGGGAATGTGGTCTCCTACCTATATATAAGCAGAAATCTTGGGGAATGGTCTCTAGCTTATGGCACCTTGAACCCTGCATGTAGCCGTGTTGCTGCTGTTCAGCAGCCTGCCATACTCTGCCAACCTTGGGACTTACAATGGACTTGAATTAATGGCCTGTTGTGTGATTGGGCATTATCAGGACTGTGCCAATTTATTTGTCAACCTTGGGCTTCTCTGCCTCAGCAGCCAGCAGCTGTCTGAGTGAAGAAAAGCCTCTAGCTCCAGTGGGCCGGGAGCAGAAGGCAGAGCTGGAGCCCAAGGCTGAGGGGCTTTCACCCAGCCCCTGGAGCCTGGCACTTGAAACTCGGACTTCTGGCCTCCCAGACTGTAAGAGAATAAATTCCTGTTTGTTAAGGCCCTCCCATTGGTGGTATATTTTTATCAGAGTGGCACTAGGGAACCAGAACAGCTTGGTAAATGCTTTCTGTAAAAGGTCAGATAGTAAATATTATAGGCTTCGTGGCCACACAGTTCTCTGTGCAATTACTTAAGTCAGCCATTATAGAGGCAAGGCAACCAAACACAAGTCAGCCTGGCTGTGTCCCAATAAAACTTTATTTATAATAACAGGCAGGGGCCAGACCTAGTCACAGGCTGTAGTTTGCCAAGCCTGCTCCACAGGAAGTTTCCCTGGACTCCAGCTTCATATTGTCATCATTTTCATCACCACCACCACAATTATCATCACCATGCTCAGTAACAGCCACAGCAGCAAATGGAGTTAGCTTGATCTTCAATCACGTTGTGAATCTTCTCACTTGGGATACCCCTCCACTGACTTCGGAATGTTGCCGCCTTCAGTTTTGATGTCAAGTTTGTGAAGGAGATGGGCTGGGCCTTGTTCTCTGCAGAAGAGTTAAATGAGATCATGCATGGTGCTTGGTACATAGTAAGGGCCCATTAAGAATAGTGGTATCAAGATATTTATTGCTTGAAGGGGCTTTTCCTTTTTGGGGGAAGGGAGGATTTTAGTTTCCTGTGACTCTTGTAACACAGGCAGTTATCACCATCAGGTGGCTTAAAACAACATGATTTTATTCTTTCACAGCTGTCGAGGCCAGCGGTCTGAAATGTAGGAGCTGGCAGGGCTGTGCCACCCCACAGCTCTTCTGATGGCCTCAGGTGCTCCTTGGCTTGTGGCTGCATCACTCCAAACTTGGCCTCCATCTTCCCACAGCCTCCTCATCTGTGCACATCTGTGTGTGATCTCCCTGTTTCTCTCTTATAAGGAGCTGTGATGGCAGCTAAAACCCATCTGGATAATTCAGGACAAATTCCGCCTTTCAAGGCCCTTAGCTTCCTCACATCTCTTGTCCTATAAGGTAATAGTCACTTTTGCCATAGAAAGTAATAATCACTGGTTCTGGGTATGACAGCATGGGTGTATCTTTTTGGAGGTCACCATTGAACCTACTCTTGTAGGTAGTAAGAAATGGAGAAGAAAGACACAGTGAAGTCATAGCTTTTCTTTTTCAAAACACTTAAAATAACTTAAACACTCAACACCTGCGTAGAAATGACTGAGGAAAGTGGAATCCTGACTGAGCTGGTTCTGACCAGTGGACTGTGAGGGGCTGGGAGATGACTCAACCCTGAAGGACAGGGCTCAAGGGCCACGTTTAGACTGAGTCCAGGAAGGTAAAACACACGGATAATTGCCAGCAAGCCCACACACTGCTTCACCTCCCCAGGCTTCTCATTTTCTCCCCAGGTTCCTCTGTGCCCTGGAATTTGAGTGGGTGTAAATTGCACAGCTCTCTTCTGGAGGTTGAGTTGGAGAATGAGGAAATGATAGCTGCATCTGTCTTTGCTTATGGAAGCACATTCCATACCTGAGGCATGTGGCTTCTCGGGAGGACTGTCAGTTATGGTGCATGTGGGAGCTGTATTTACATCTGGAGCAAAGGATCTCCATCAGCAGAGGAGCCTCCCAGCTGGTTCCCCAGGCCCTCACCAGCTCATTGTGCCAGAAACTGCCCCACCCTGTGCAGAAAGGAGCCGTTCAGCAAAAACCAAGCTCATTTCATTCAAATAGAATTAATGTTAGAACACAGTTGTTTCTTTTTGTTGTGGTTGTTGTTTTAGCTGTTTGTCCTAATTACACCAACATTCACTGAAGGCATGTAGCTGCTCTTGGAAGATGAGGCAGTGGTGGTTCCAAGGTAAAATTCTCACCTTCCATGTGGGAGACCTGGGTTTGATTCCCAGCTAATGCACTCATGCACTGCCCCCACCCATCTGCCAATGGAGGTCTGCATGTTACTATCATGCTGAATAGGTTTCACTGGCACTTCCAGACTATGACAGACTAGGAAGTAAGGCCTGGCAATCAACTTCCAGAAGTCAGTCAACAACAACCCCATAGATCACAACTGTCCAATCCACAGCCCTCCACGGGGATGGTGACGTTTCTGTTTCATCCCATTGTGAGTGAGATTGCTGTGAGTTGAGGGTCGATTGACAGCAGGTAATAGTAACAATACTTTTATAAACTTTTATAGGAGGAAGTGTATAGGATCACGATGGCTGATGCAGGAGCCAGGTAGAGGCTCTTTGTCTAAGTTTCAAAAGTCCTGGAAAGTGAGGATTCCTGATAAGGCTGCCCTTAAAAATGAAAGCCACTGTTTTAGCAACCAACCAGACACAAGGGATGAATTTAATAAAAGTGTATGTGCAAAGAAAAATAAAAAGCTATGTAACAGTTCAAAGAGGCATAAGAAAGTGACTACCAGGTGGACTGTGTTCCATGGGGAAGAACACTGAATCACAGTGGCTTAACCCAATAAACGTTTACTTGCTGCATTGCAGGTGTTTGGAAAGTGGCATTCCACACGGTGACTCAGGAGTTCAGGACCCTCTCGTTAGTGGCTCCACCTCTCCAGGCCACAGGTTGGCACACTACAGCCCATGGGTGAGATCTGGCCCACGGCTTATTTTTATAAATAAAGTTTTATTGAACACAGCCATGCTCACTGCTTACATTGCCTACCGATGGCTGCCTCTGTGCTGCAGCAGCATTGAGTAGCTGCACTGGAGACCGCGTGGTCTGATATACTGATCCTCTGGTCCTTTAACACAGACACACACATCGCTGACCCCTGCTTGTTGTAAGGACTTGGAGTCTTCCATGGGAAGGGAGAAGAGGGAGAACAAGAAACAGGTAGGAAGTTGTCATGGGTCCAGCTTGGGAGTGGCGAATGTCAGCTCTGCCTTTCCTCAGGTGGAAGGGAAGGGGGCATACAGAAGGAGAGTGAGCAGAGAGGAAGGGGAAAGGAGCAATGTGAGGACATGGAGTTCAAGTGGTTACGAAGCTCATTCGGGCTTCATGGAGCAACAAAGACCTTACCCACAGTAACAAACTTGTTTGCCACCTGATGAATGGCACCTGACTCTGCCTTGAAGAGCAGCCCAGGGACTCAGGGTTCCTGAGTGTTAACCCCACACAGCCCAGGGGCTCAAGGTCTCCTAGCGTTAACCCCAAGCAGGACACAAGCCGTTTGGAGCAGCAGCTGAGTCCCAGCTTGCTGATACAGATGCTGGGAAGCCAGTTACACGTCTGTGACCTGGGTGCTTGCCGGGTCCTTGGTCTTGTCATCACCTGCCGGTGCCGGGTGATCTCAGAGTGTAGCACAGGAGCTGAGCACATGAGCTTTGGCATCAGGAAAACTTTAGTTAGAATCCAGACTCTAACTCTTACTAGCCGCATGGTTTTGGGCTGGCTAGTTACCTTTTCTGGGCTTTAGTTTGTTATCTGAGGATGGCTATTGGGAGGAGTAGATCGAGAGATGCATCCTAAGGTGTGGCGTCCAGCACAGTGTGACTTCTCCGTGTAGCTGTGTGATCACTGAAGGCATGACGTCAAGCACAGTGTGACTTCTCCATGTAGCTGTCTGATCACTGAGGGCGTGACGTCAAGCACAGTGTGACTGTCCTGTGTGGCTGCCTGATGGCTGAGGGTGTGGTGTCCTGCACAGTGTGACTGCTCTGTGTGCTTGGTGCCCATCGTCCTTGAGTGAATCTAC